>NC_058404.1:146992046-147292046 GCF_002201575.2 Neomonachus schauinslandi
AGGAAGGAAGGAAGGAAGGAAGGAAGGAAGGAAGGAAGGAAGGAAGGAAGGAATTAGAGAACAGACTTGCTCATCTTCAGATCTTTTTTCATCTTTCCTATCTGATATAGTCTTTTCTCTCCTTTCTAACTCTGACTCAATTTCCAAGGCCCAGCTGAAAATTCTATCTTTTCCAATAACCTGTATTAACCATTCACAGAAATGTGAATCTCTCCTATATTCAAACTATAACAATACTTTGTATGAATTATCATTTAGGCACCGGCAAATATATAGCCTCGTCATTATTATCTAACCTTTGGTGATGTGACCTCTCTCCAACTAATCACCAAGCTCCTGGAGGACAGGGTCTGTCTATGTATTTTCCTTAAAGACCAACACAGTACTATGCACTTAATCGTCCCTTGAAATATTAAATGAATGAATTAGATGCGGATGAATAAACCTTGGACATCTTCAAGTACACAAAAACATAACCACAGGCAAAAGGAAGCTTACATTAAGAGCTCTGAAATGGAAAATATCTAAGTTTGCAAACTGTCCTTATTCCATCCTTCCCCTTAATCCATCTTTGGGGGCGCCTGGGTGGCTCAGTCGTTAAGCGTCTGCCTTCAGCTCAGGTCATGATCTCAGGGTCCTGGGATCGAGCCCCACATGGGGCTCCCTGCTCAGCAGGAAGCCTGCTTCTCCCTCTCCCACTCCCTCTGCTTGTGTTCCCTCTCTCACTGTGTCTCTCTCTGTCAAAAAAATAAAATCTTTAAAAAAAAAATCCATCTTTGGATTAGCTGCACAGTGACCAAAATACAGTCACCATTTCCTATTGAGTAAGCCACAAATAAAAGAATGTACACTTCAAGTAAGCTATTTTCCTCTGTTAGATGCAATCTCTTCCTACCCTGAGGGACCACAACATTTAATCTGCACTTCTATTAAGACATTTAATATCCTAATAAAATAAAATTTAAAAATAAATAAATAAAATCTTTAAAAAAATAGAAAAAAAAAAAAGAGACATTTAATATCCACTGCTTTGTGGGTTTTCTTTCCATTGCTGTACTTTGTCTTTACATCTTTACTAAGCCAACCACCTGGTTCTTCACTTACCTAAACTATTCTTGGTGCCTACCTTGTGCACAGTGAAGTTACACAAAAAAAGAATGGATAAAAGAATGAGTAAGAAAATGAATGGAAAAATACATAATATATATTCTGCCCCAGTTTCTCACAAAAAATCTTTCTTTGATTCTTTCCTCTGCTTCCCAGAGGCTTAGCAATGCTTGAAGTATAGTTCTACGTTCTCATTTTGATTACTTAATTAATATTTATTAGTTTTTAGTGTGTGAATCACTATGTTACTTGTTGAAAGTACACAAAATATTTTTAAGATAAGGTCCTTGTCCTCAAGGGACAATGGGAAAAATTCTATCAATAAAAATGGAATATGCAATTACTAATGTTTTTGAGTGGTTACACTGTACCAGGCACTGTGTTCAGTGCCCTTCACTTATTATATTATTCGTTTTACACAAAAATATGAAATATCCACTGTTATCAATCTCTTGTATTACTCATATTACAGACAGGGAAACTGAGTATTTAAGAGACTAAAGGACTTCCCCAAGATCACACAACTAGTAAGTGATATAACCTCTAACCTGCTTGTGTTATTTCCAAGCCCATTTTTTAGCCACCACTCTCCAAAAGATGATCTCATTAAAAAAAAAAAAAAGAGCCATATGAACGATGCAGACAGTTAATGTACTGGATTTCAGGAGAGGCAGAAATCATAATGGCATATGAAATAGTCCTAAAGTAAATTAACTGAACATTTGGTTTATTATCCACCAAAAGGCAATTTGTGAATGTGCCTTTTGTTTTTGGTCTGGAAAACATCCCACTGTGGCCACCCTACAGGCTACCAAAAAAAAATTTTTTTAACAGAAATAATGATCATAATGAACAATTCATACTGAGCATGACAAGTTTACATGCAAATTCCCTTCTGTGGGTGAAACGAATACTTACAGATTTTGTGTTTTCTCCTTGGCAAAATTCACCATCTGGTAAAGTCTTAGCTCTTAAACCAAAGTATAAAAAGAAATAACTAGGGCACCTGGGTGGCTAAGTCAGTTAAGTGTCCAACTCTTGATTTCAGCTCAGGTCATGATCTCAGAGCTGTGGGATCAAGTCGCCCGTTGGGCTCTGTTCTCAGCAGGGAGTCTGCTTGACAGTCTCTCTCTCCCTCTTCCTCTGCCCCTCCCCACCTCTCTCAAATAAATAAATCTTTTTTAAAAATAAAAAAATAAATAAATATTTCTTTAACTTATCAATGTGCTATCACCAACTGGTTTACATTTTAAGTATTCATTTCTCTCCATGCTGAGTTAAATGTCTGTAAATCAACACTACAGTTGCTAAAACTTCCACAATTTATCTAATTATTAGACCACTGTAGTACTCTAAAAAATACTTAAATGTATATATAAAAATCATCAAACTTCAATTTCACATTCATAACTGTAAGAAATGAGAAATCGCCAAATAAGTTACATATATATAAATCTTTAAAACATACACATGCATTGTAGTGGCTGTTACTCTTGCCTACTCAACACCCCTATTCTATTTTCTGATAACAGCATCCCACTTTCCTTTGCAGAACCATTTTTATCCTTTAAAAGTTCAATGAGAATGAATCATTCCCTATGACCCAGGTCTGGAGAATGAGAATATCACAAATCTTGGTCACAACAATTAATTTTTGAGAGGACACTTTACCTAATCCAGGCCAATCAGAGTAAATAAGTGTCAGTCTTTTGTTGGAACTTCCAGAAAATAAATTTTCACTTTATGCTAAGGTGCTAAGAAGGTAATAAAAGCTTTGAGTGCAGATGGCATCTTGCAACTCAAAGGGAAGAGTGTGTGAGAGTAAAGTAAACATGGAAGAACTCAGAACCAAGGCAGAGACAGGTTCCTGATGCCATTATTTGAGCACCTAAATCCAGGCATGCCTGAAGTCAGATACTTCTCAATCATATATGACAATTCCCTTTTAACTTAAAGTAATCTAAGACAATTTTTTTTGTCACTTGCAACCAAAAGAGTCCTAATATATACATGTCTGTGATTCTATTTTAATGGGCTAGAGTAGAAGTAACTCGTAGTAGTCATCCACAAATTATCCTCTTCAAATTAAATGCATCAAAGAACCTGTTTTTATAGAATCCAGGTTTTCTTGGAGTGATCTATACAACGCATCTAGACTTTATCCATGCCTCAACCTACCTCTACCTCAATAAATCCAGAAAATGACTATTGACTTACATGCTGGCAAGCTCTAGACAGGTAAATTAGATGGTTACTTTTTCTGTTCAATTAGCTAAGAAATTGAAACAGCCAAATAGCATTCATTAAGATGGATAATTTTTTAAATACTTAGGTATCCATGTATTAATAAGCCCCCACACATTAAAAGCTGTCAATTATCACAATTTTCCTTAATATGCCATGACATTATTATTCAGCTATAGAAAGTCAACAGTGCTAGGAGGCTGGATTTCAGAATACTACCAAACTATCTTACTTAGAAGCAGAGTAAGTTCAATTTCAGCTAGCAAAAGGTGAGAAGAACCAGAGTTTGCTGAGACATTTTTGGAAAATATCTGTGTCCTTAGCCTTTCTTCTTCAAAATAATCAGAAAAATAATTTACCTAGAGTTTACATTACAAAAATGTTATCAGGATCCAAGTAGTATCTATAAGATATTCAAAATTCTTTAGAACAAAAAGGTGGTAGCCCTTACATTCCCCAACTTATTCTGTCTTGCTCCTTTATAATTTCTGCCAACATAGTGAGTTGAAAAAATTAAAACAAGCTCCCTGTCAGTGTTAATACGTGTTTTTTCCAAAGAGGTAGTCTCAGTGATGGTCTTAGCAGTCAAATAAATTTATTTTATCTATGAAATTCCAGACTTTGGTCTGCCAAGTCTTTTATTAATTATTCCAATTATATTAATTATATTATCAATATTATTTCAATATTTCAAGAATCTCTACCAGAAAGACATAAAATTCCAATCGTCATTTTGGGTTTTAGCATCCTCAATAGTGACCTAAAACCAAGTCACTGTTATGGACTGAACTGTGTACCCCAAAATTTATATACCGAAATCCTAACCCCCACTGTGATAGTATCCGGAGATGGGGCTTTGGGAGGTAATTAGGTTTAGATGAGGTCATGAGGGTGGGGCCCTCATGATGGGATTAGTGCCCTTATAAGAAGAAATACCAGAGACCTTGCTTCCTCTTTCTCTCCACCATGTGAAGACACAATGAGAGGGCTTCCACCTGCAAGCCAGGGCACTCATCAGGGAACCAAATCACCTGGCACCTTGATCTTGGACTTCTCAGCCTCCAGAATTGTGAGAAATAAATTCCTATGGTTTAAGCCACCCAGGATATGGTATTTTGTTATGGCAGCCCTCGCGGATTAATACAATAACTAAACTACCTAATGGTGAAACTCAACTTCTTGACTTTTTTCTGGACTTGACTTTACTATCATTTGCCCTATTTCATTTAACCCAGGTGTGCATGGTATTCATGAGTCTTTGCGAGGAAGATGGGCTCAGAGAAACAGTAATAACCAATTTCCCTGAGTCTTCTCCAGTTACATACCACAAGACTTGCATGCCCACTAATAAGTCCAACTGCTAAGTGTTTGTTGGGTCTCCAAGGGATATTTCACACATATTCATCCTTGCGGCTCCAGCCCCACTGTTGATGACCTCTGTCTGCAAAAGCACCTGGGAAGGTACTACATTATAGACAGTCACCAGGGCACAGTGTGGCAATGTCAATACCCTGCCAAGGAATTCAGCTCCCAAAGCTCCCAAAGTTCCCAAGGACTCAATCCCTGAGATGCCAAATCAACACAGTGGTAAAAAAAAAAAAGGGGGTGGGCAGGTGATCAAGAAATATGGATGAAATACCATGACAGACAGACAATGTGGATTTGGTAAGTCAGTACAGAGTTCAAAGTGTTATTCAATCCCTGCTTAAGTCCTAAATTATGTCTTTTGACTCCCACCAGATATGAGGAAATTTCCAGAAGAAAAGTAAGGACTCAAGCAAGGAAGAGGAATTCCTAGGACCATGTCCATCTACTCACATTTAACTACCAGGGTATTAAACTTACAAGTTACCTAATGCCTTACGTATCTGAATAAGAATTAACTTCTGGTTCTTGCCTTTAGATTTTTTCTAATCTTTTGTTCAGATCAAATCACTTTCCCCAAAGAGCTGGCTATACCCAGACTTTCCTTCAGTCAACCAATAAATTCTTGCCTATTTAATCCAGTTATAATTGGGCTTCTAGCACTCTCAACCCAAAGGCTTACTGATTTACATAGTATATACAGAAAAAACACCAGAAGGACATGCCAAATGTTAACAATTATTATCCCTAAACGATGGAATTATAGAAATTGACAAATTTTCTAAAATTAACATTAATGTCATTATTATAAGAAAAATAAACCAATTAAGGTATCTTTAATTGCTAACTTGAGGATAGGCATGTCAAATTAGTGCCAAACACTTCCTTACAATAGTTGAAACTGCAGAATCTCGATTATCTTTCTAACCAATGTCCAAAACAAACAAAGCCCTCCAGCACTGCCTTTATTGCTGCCTAGGGCCTCTAACAGCCAATTCTGAACCATGTAACAGGAGTGGCCATGGTTCTGAAAGCTAGCAGACTGAGCAGCCACACATATCTAAAGATAATCCCATGGGTACAGAAGAATGGGGACAGTGGGGAGGGGCTTCATGTAGGTAGCATGGAAAGTTAAGACGCTTTCTGGAAATAGGAACTTAACCATTAATTAAGATGGCAAAGAATAGGACTACCCAGCAACCTCTTCCTAAAAGACCTCAAAGTTCCTAATGCATGTCACAACTCTCATCTCCATTTCCCTTTCATTTCTTTACTCCCTACTTCACTTCTCTTTGTTCTGCCAGAGCTGTCCATGAAAAGGTTTATATGATGAATCACTCTGCTTAAGAGTGAACACATCAGCAGTTTCTTCAGGTTCAACTCAGAACAATTATCAGCACAATTTATACCCTGAGGTTTCTAAAGTCAGACCTAATTTTCATCAACATTAGGAAATCTTCAGGATTCCCAAAATGAACTCTACAGGCTTGCTCAAGTGCAACTACTTTCTATACAAAGTAGCTAAATTTATTGTTCCAAAATTAGCGTCACAACCACCATACTAATGCTGCCATTAGATGCCTCCACGAGCAAAGAAGACATCCTCCCTCCTGCACACTCTCTTTCAAAATGCGTCAGAATATAAAGACACCAAGCCTTAAAGAATCTTTAGAAAGTCTGACTTCATCCCCCCATTGCCAAAATTCTATCCATCTTTCCTGGATAGCAATAATGAGAAAATGTGACGCAAAATATAATCCCATTTCGGGACACCTGGGTGCCAAAGTCGGTTAAGCATCTGCCTTTGGCTCAGGTCATGATCCCAGGGTCCTGGGATCGAGCCCCTCATCAGGCTCCCTGCTCAGCGGGAAGTGTTTCTCCCTCTCCCTCTGCCTGCCACTCCCCCTGCTTGTGTTCCTGCTCTCTCTCTCTGTCAAATAAATAAATAAATAAAATCTTTATATATATATATATACACACACATATATATAACTCCATTTCAAAAGGGGAGGGGGGAACGCACAAATCAAGGAAACATTATATAGGTGCTGGTTCTTTCTAAAGAAAAAATGGTCTCATTTCCCATAGATACATCAGTGCTCAAAAGATTTTGATAAAACTCTGAACATAATACAGAAATGTCCATAAGCTCCTACAATAAGCTTTTCTACCTTATTTAAGTCTGCTCTGAGTAGAGGATCCAAAATTAGTGGCAGTGAGCCCCAACCTCTCTTAATTACATTTTCAGTGAAGAAAAAATTATTTAACAGGTCCTCCAACACTATCCACTTGGCATTTCTAGTTTCAGTGTTTTCAGACAACATAATTCTTCATTTACCTTGTCTTATCTTCCCAAAAGACTATAGCAGGGAAGCCAACAAGCAACGCATGTCCACCGGCCAGCAATGACCTCAAAATCACACCAGAATCTCAGAGACCACTTGTAAAACCTAAGTTCAACTCCTTCAAAAATGCAATATGAATGACAAGAGCCTAATTAATATAAACAACTAAGTTTTCATGCTGTTTCATTAAGCACTTTCCCAAAATATCAATAGGAATTCGCTAAATCATCTTCAATAAATAATAAAATGGAATCAGCTTAGTTTTTAGAACTCTTTTAGAATAGAGGAGCACCATTTGTCGTATCAATAAACTTCCTTTTAAGTTATCCACATAGCTATACTACACAAAGCTATCTGATGACAAACAGATGAGAGTGTGTATATGGGCTGGCTAGGGACTCTTGTCTCCTATGAAGGTGTGCTATGAACAATCTCTGTACTTCACAGAGTAATATCAATAAAAGTAAAGGAATCGCCCTTTTCAACATAGTACGTTTTCGCTATAATTTTCCCATCCAACATTTCTTAATCCCTTCCATAAAGAACCTATACATAACACTTTGAGCCATCTGGAGATAACCTCAGTTATCGGGGGAAGTAAATGAGTGTCACTTCAAAAGAGATTCATTATTAACAGCTTCCTGTTCATAAAGGACAGGCAGAGAATTTAGTCACTTCTAAAGCTTGTGGTGATGTGTAAGGCATGCCTATTCCTTAATTGGATGCAGAATTTCCAATTAATTAAATATCAATCATAAAACTTAGAGTTCCTTTGCCTTCCTAGACCACTCCTTCTTTCAATCAATCACAAATTAATTTAAGCTGGTTTAGAAATAACATTTGTCGATTTATCACACTTTTTAAGAACAACATAAGCTCAAATCTGTCTTTCCTAGAATTATGCTCATTAAATGCTTTAGTATCCTTCTAAAGCAGAGATTAGGCATTCACCTAAAAACTGCCCAAATCCCTCTCCTGCCTTACTTATGTGGGAAAAAGCCACTAGCAAACTGGGATCACTGGAATTCAGATACAGAGGGATATAAAGAATGAGACAGGGAACTCCTACTAAGGCAAGAGAAGGTGCTCTGGGCCTGAAAAGCAAGAAAAGTCAAAGTACACATGCCAAAGCCAGCAAATACAAACAGCAAACCTAAAGGGATCAGAAGGAAGAATCAAGGTCAAGTTACCAAGTCAGTAGGTCCTAAAGGTGAAGGCAAATATTAAATATAAATACTAAAGTTGTCTAATGATGTGAAAATGAACTAAAGAGGTAGGGTTGTTTGGGGGCGTGATGGGGAAGTGTTCTCAATAAATTTTAGGAAGGACTCACATAAGATACTAAAGACCCTCTAAACCTTTGCTATTTTATGTTGGCATACTCCCTCAATTTGATCAGTGAAATGTCTTCAGCAGCTGGTTCTCACAACTTCAGGAGAAACGGATCTTTATAGCTTTTGGAGCAGTCATTGTTCAGATGGGGTTCTGTACATGCTCTCCTGTCCAGTGATAGCACGGGGAATTTACTTCTCAAGACAACATGACCCTAAATAAACAATAATCATGGTTGGAGTCATGGATTCAGAATTATAAGACCCAGATCCTGTGCTCAGCTCCAGTTCCATCTGAGCAAATCCCCCTTTACCCTCTGACTCAGCTTCCTCATCTGGTTGATGTATAATAACAACCAGAAGAATGAAGAGATTACAAGGCACATCCATGGATGGTGGAACTGAATTCTCCTCTTCTGGCTTAGAAAAATCTATTCAGAAATATGAGACAGTGCTATTACATTAAATGACCTACTAATGTACTATTCATTCTGTCACTTTTGATCTCATCTTTCCTTTGAGAAAGAGTACCAGCAAATTTTCAAAAGCAAAGACTGAAAAAGCTGCATTTGGCATTTTGGGGAGGGGAAAAAAAAACAATCCTTAGCAATATTCTCACCCTTTATTTCCCCTATTATTTAGTCAAAGATGTGTAGTAAGCACTCACTAGGAGTATTTAGATACCAGCTACATAAAGGAGTTGCAAAGATGAATGAGGATATTTACTCTTCCTTTTTCAATCAACCGTGGCAACAGAAATAAACCTCAGCGACAGTGACCCAAAGTTGGTAAAGGCACATAACCAACTCCAGAGACCTAAGTCAGCACTAAATACTTAAGATGATTAAGACTTCACTGAAAGAAGCAAAAAGCATGTGAATAAGGATGGGGATTTCCAAAGACAGAGAGGGAAAGGCATGCACGATGGTTCACAGATAAAAAGAATATGTGGTGAAAAGAACTAAGCTATGTCCAAGGGTGACTGACTGCAGTGAATGTGAGAATTTTATGTACAGTCCTACTGACAACCATCTACTTTGTCTCTTCAAGTAGTGTCTGTCTTCAAAACAAATACACAATCAGCAACCCAAGAGAAACCCAATAAATATTTAACAACACTGGTTATCTCTGAGCTGCATGCAAAATACGCACACGTTAAGACTGCTGGACCCTAAGATATGCTCACCCAGTCTCTACTCTTGCCCAAGACAGATTTTAGGAAGTATGATTCTCTATTACAGTCGAACAAAATTCATGTTAAAATAAAACGTGTAAATCAGTCCTTAACCAGATTTCTAAAAAAAGTCTTAGTTTTTCAAAACAAGAGCCCAAATATTTTTACAGATTCCATTGTTGGTTTACATAAAAATAAATTATAGTTATTAAAAAAACTCTGAACTTCTGCCTTGTATACAAAAAAAAAAAAAAAAAAAAAAACCTTGGCTAATGCCCAGTTCTTATAATGTTATATTAATCTGATCCTACTTTAAAACACATCCAAAAATGCCACCAAGTAGTTACTTGTGATCTCAGCTAAATCAATCCCCTAAAAAGGATTCTGAAAGTCAATTCCTAATTATTTTTTTCCTGGCCACTAATATAAAATAGGCCTGAACATTAAAAATTTCATTATTTGGACATTAAATCAATTGATACTAAATTTTCTCCTACGGAGTGTTTCATCCAAGTCATATAGATGGTTATGCATAAGGATTCATTTCAGAAGCATCAACGACAATTAAAATATTTCTGAAATGTTTGTTTGGTATGTCCCACCATGAATGACAATTGGTTAATTTGCCTCTGAAACTGGAATGTTCTGAGTTGAGTCAAAAAAAATGCATCCTTCACATGCTGAAATCAACCTCACTTCAGAAGTGAGTTTCTTTCCTACCTTGAATCTAGTCCTATTTCAAATGATCAAAGACTTTGAGAACAATCAGTTGACTTACAATCTTATTTGGGATATAATCACATATAAGCAAACAGGGCTATACAACTACTGCAGTCTTTTCCTCCAAAATTTCTACTTCTATCCTCCAATATCACAAGGTTCCATTCTTCTTCTGTCAACTGACCACTTGCAAGCTCCTTCAAAAGATAGTTACTGAGATGGGGTTTACTGAGGGGTCTTCAGCTTGCTTTCTATTTTTTGTGGCCAAGCGGTTTAAACTGTATTATTCACATTAGTTTGGGGCACTTGATTGGAAATATGACTTAATAAGGACATCCATCAGTAAATAGCACCTACCAGGAACATATATTATCTCTTTTAAGAAAGACTTCTGTGGGGCGCCTGGGTGGCTCAGTAAGTTAACCGTCTGCCTTTGGCTCAGGTCATGATCCCAGGGTCCTGGGATCGAGCCCCGCATCGGGCTCCCTGCTCCGCGGGAAGCCTGCTTCTCTCTCTCTCCCACTCCCCCTGCTTGTGTTCCCTCTCTCGCTGTGACTCTCTCTGTCAAATAAATAAATAAAATCTTAAAAAAAAAAAACAAAACCCATGCTCTGCATCTCAAAAACATATCTGGCGGTTGACTTGAACTCTTTGAAAGTGAGAGATGTTAAAATCTTGATAACAATGTTTCTTTTTTTCTGTAAAGTTACCAAGCACTATATATTATCAAATGCCTTCCAATGAGTGTTAAAATTTTCCTACACTAAGCCTAGGATTGAGCTATTATTCCTTTACTTTTCAACAAGCCATCCATTCTATTCCTTTTAATTTATTTTCCTCTGATTATAAATGGCTTTAAGAGCTGTCTAAATCCATTCCAGAGCTCAAACAACTTAGCCTATAAACTTGTCAGTTTTAACTTTGGAGGTTACAGATCTTTTTAAGAGTCGGAGGACATGCATACAGAGACAAGCAGAGTTTTGTGTCAAATGGATGCGACTGTTTTGGAAAATTATTTTCTTCAAGCTCATCAAACAACTTTTAAAACATATTTTTTTAAAAACATTCATTCCAGGAATAAAACTACCCTAGGGTTTGTATGGGCCTAAGCTTCCATGATGGGTGTATACTGAAAAATAAGAATAAAATCAATCAACAGTGCATACACACCCTCATAAAATCTTAGAAGATTAGGGGCACCTGGGTGGCTCAGTCATTAAGCGTCTGCCTTGGGCTCAGGTCATGATCCCAGGGTCCTGGGATGGAGCCCCACGTCGGGCTCCCTGCTCGGCAGGAAACCTGCTTCTCCCTCTCCCACTCCCCCTGATTGTGTTCCCTCTCTCGCTGCGTCTCTCTCTGTCAAATAAATAAAACCTTTAAAAAAAAAACAACTTAGAAGTTTAAAAAAAAAGTATTCCGTAAAAATTAGCTAAGGAACATTACAATTTTCAAGACTGTCAAGGGTCAATAAATGCTTAGACTAATTCAGTACATTAGCTGAAAAAATACCTTTCCACTTTACAGCCCTATTGAGAGCTTTAAAAACACGTGACCCATGTTTTAAAAAGGCCTGTACCACCATGGTGACCAGCTGACCACTCTGCTTTAGGGACCCATTTCCCTAATCTCTGCCGTGGTAAAATATGTCAAGCAGATGTTTACAGGCACATCTCTTAGCAACATATTTAGTTCCTACTGAAAACATTTGCAGATCTACATGACAAATGCTTGCAAACAGAGTTGTTTGCTAAGGCCCAGAAAGGTTCAGAGGGAGGATTTTCTTCTCTACTTCAAGTGCAGCAACTCTTTCAAAAGTAAGGCTGTTAGAGAATAAATTGAAGCCCAGTAGACGACATTCTGTCAAAGCAATCTGCAAACATTTATTTTGCTGCCACAGTTCAGTTGAAACCAGTTCCTACTGAGATACTGACCCTGCTATAATGTTGATTCATGCTTTTGTGGCTTCAAAAATTAATAACCGTAACTTTTGTTTTTAAATGGTTTGGAATTGCCAGCAGTATGCTACCTCCAACTGGCTCTGAATAAAGCAGTTCATGATTTAACTTGTCCTCAAAGACAGGAAAGCGTCTCTTTCTCTGAAGCTTTGGTTCCAAACTGGTTTCTCATGCAACAAAGTAAAGCTAAAGACTGTACCACAGCCCTTCATGCTCAAGAAGAGGGTGAGAGAGAACTTCAGAGTCCTCAGTGATGAAGTCAAAAAACTAAGACTTTCAAGGGCTTTGTCATCCAATGTGTTCTTTAAATTCAAAATGCCTATGCTATGGTCATTAAATCTTCCACAATACAAACCTCTAACATGCATGTTCTTCAAAACTTTCATCAGAAGGGAGAACTGAGGCATCCACCCAGCCTCAAAATATCTCTGTAAATCTCCATGCTGTCTTTAAACTTTAAAGACTCTCATGGATTTCACATTCAAAATTAATAACTCTGTTTGTTTTATTGTAAAAATATTTCTTTGCAACTATCCAAGTAAAAGTGATGTTTCAGGTAAATATTATATGTTTATCATGCACTTCATACCACCGCACCCTGGGAGCACCTGAAGCCCAGCCTGAGAAGGAAGTCTTCTCTGCCTCTGTTAAAGGTCAAAATCAACACCTGCAACTTGGCTTTGCAATGGCTCGACACACGACAATGACCTGACAAACATGGTCATAACCAAACTAACTCTTATAAAGTAATAGAATGACATTCAATAGCTCTTATCTATTTCTGTTCTCCCAGGTAACCCAACTCAAGCCAAAGTCCTTAAACAGTTCAACTTCTCAACCTGGTTGAGGTGTGAACTATTAACAGAGTGATTTGGGGCAGGTCAGCTCTGCCTAAATCTAGGGTATTTACATTAGTCTTAAGTTTGATGCTGTTGAAGATAGAATACAGAGAAAAACAAAGAATTCCATGGGAAAGGGAGGAACCTAAAAAGTCAGCCAAATTTCCAGTCTCTCAAGATTCAGATAGTCATTGTTTGGCTTGATAATTTTATAAATTCCAAGAAAATCAAACACACTATTATTTAATATGTTTGGCTTATCCAATCTCCCTTCAACAGCATGGAGAACTAAGGGTTGACCATGAATATGCCAAGTACCTGCAGTGCGTGATCCTACCAGGCTATTGACTCATTCACAAGTTTGTAGTAAGTATCTATGATGTGCCAGGAACTGTGTACACGCTATAGTGCTGTGGGTCGGCTCAGATCCCAAAGGGAAAAACCGACATGTAAACAGATCATTATAGTAACTGTGTGAAGTGCTTTTGATTTATTCATTCATCTAATAAACACTTACTAATAAGCACCTACTGTGAACTGAGCCCCTACTAGGCACTATGCTAGAGGCTATACAGAATGTTTTTTTTTTTCCTTAAAGCACTTTGGAAGTCTATAGTTTAACGTGGCTGGAGCACAGAGCATGAGAACGTGGTAAGAGAAGAGAGAAGAGACTATAAAAATAGATATGAGATAAATCATGAATGGCCCTATAATACTTTGATAAGGCATTTAGACTTTATCCTATAGCACCAATAGGGAAGTGTTGGGAGCCTCAAGCAGGAAGTGGCAAAACCAGGTGTGTATTTTAGAAAGCTGTTTAGGGCATTGCCATAGTTTGTGGGGAGAAGGAGGGAGGGTATTCAGCAGTTCTTACTGCAATGAAGACATCTGTAAAGTCATGATTGGTAGCTGTAAACATCTGTTTGAGTGGACTGCTCTTTGCATCTCAGCATCTTGGTGTTCTTGGCTGCACACGCCTTGAGAACGTAGCTTCCTGCAGTTCATCTCCAACTGTCTGTGGTAAGGCTCCCTTCCCCCAAAAGTGCACTCAGCCCTCAGCATTTCTTTCGCAACTCCATTCATAAATGCACCACCTTCACTTCTTAGACAACATCTGACAAAAATACCTCATTTTCATCTATACTCTTCACATACCTACAAAAACAGTGGGGCAAATCTAGATAGATAGCATTTCCTGCTGTAGTCCAGTATCCAGTGGTATTGCTTCTGATGTGGATGGTTTAGGAAGGTAATCTAAAACTCAGACTTCCATTTTCTTAGCTACTTTCATTCTACATTCACCACTGTTAACCCCTGATAATCAGTGATACAGCAGTATCTTTAAGTGGTTTTTCCAACTGTTGAAAGCAACATTGAAAGCAGGCCTTTAGCCAGACAACACCTGAGTTGTATTTTCCAGTCTCGATCATCAGATTCACCTGAGGTAATTCAAAATACAGATTACCAGGTTCCTGAGTCTCAGAAGATGTGAGGGAAGAGGGGTGAGTCAGGAATCTGTCTTTTTAAGAGAAGCCCTAGGTGAGGTTTGTAAACCATGGATCGAAGCTACCCTAATGAGTTCCTTATAATTAAAGCAGCATTAAGCACATATTTTTCTCTTAAATACTTTAATGAAACTTAGGCAATCACTTTAAGTAATTGCCACCCATTTAATGTTTACTGAAACAGTTTACAACTAATTCACATGCCATTTTCTAAACGCTTCAGGCTTACTTGGCTTTCCTGCTGCGCATTAAACAGTTTGTTAACCATTAATAAAGAGTGAAGAAAAATCCGAATCTGGAGGTCATTTTAACAGTAAAGGGGGCCGCCAAGAAGCATGATTTGTAATTAGCAAAATACATGTGAGTTCCTTGTGGCATTAACCAGAAACTTATGATCAGAGCTTTAAAGCAAGAAAAGGCCATGAATAACCAACCTGTTTCCTAAACTAAGTCACCTTCTCTTTCTGTCTTCTGTCAATCAAAAAATATACAGGAAAATACTATTTTTCCATTTAACAATGAGTATTTGTGGGACAGCATTATTGATAAATAAACTCAGGGCAATGATATATGTAAATGAAAAATAAAAATTGATAATATCTAGTAAGTGGTTACTATTCTTTATATGTAGTCCTCATTCTAAGTTCTTTGCATTTATTTTTTTTTCCATTTAATAATGCCAGGTACCATATTATCTAGACCTTATAGATGAGGAAACTGAGGCATAGAGAAGTTAAGTAAACCTGTCCAAGGTCAAACAGCCAATAGGTGGCAGGGATAGGAACTGAAACCGGGAAGTCTGACTTCAGAGCCTCTGCCTATAACCACCCTCGTGCACAGACACTGAGGGAATTACAGGCTGGAACTGTGTTTGTCAGAGGTAGAAGAGCTATGACCAAAAACACTGGAAGGATCTTCAAAACAAGTCAGGCTTAGAAATAAGTCAATCAGAGAAAGACATGTATCATATGATCTCACTGATATGAGGAATTCTTAATCTCAGGAAACAAACTGAGGGTTGCTGGAGTGGTGGAGGGTGGGAGGGATGGGGTGGCTGGGTGATAGACATTGGGGAGGGTATGAGCTATGGTGAGCGCTGTGAACTGTGTAAGACTGATGAATCACAGACCTGTACCTCTGAAACAAATAATACATTAGATGTTAAAAAAAAAAAAAAAGAAGATAGCAGAAAGGGAAAAATGAAGGGGAGGAAATCAGAGGGGGAGACGAACCATGAGAGACTATGGACTCTGAGAAATAAACTGAGGGTTCTAGAGGGGAGGGGGTGGGAGGATGGGTTAGCCTGGTGATGGGTACTAAAGAGGGCACGTTCTGCATGGAGCACTGGGTGTTACACGCAAACAATGAGTAACGGAACACTACATCAAAAACATACATACATACATACATACATACATAAATAGGAAAAAAAAAACAAGTCAGGCTTAGAACCCAGTATCCAATTCACTATGTGGAAAGCACTGCACTCCGTGCCTTGGGAAATATTAATATAAAGATGAATAAAACATTGTCCTTCTCATCTTCACTGCTTATTCAACTGTCATCTCTTCCATGAGCCCTTCCCTGACTCCAAAGAGCCTTCATCAGTGTCTTCTGTAAGTACCCACAGGACTCTGCGTATGTCTCTCAAGTACTATTATATCACTCTTCACACTGCATTATAATGAAATCTTCATATGTCTGCCTCTTCTTCCACGATGTTCTAAGTTCC
Organism: Neomonachus schauinslandi; assembly: GCF_002201575.2. NCBI lineage: Eukaryota > Metazoa > Chordata > Mammalia > Carnivora > Phocidae > Neomonachus > Neomonachus schauinslandi. Next base: position 147,008,364 of record NC_058404.1, read on the forward strand.
AGGTGCATTCTGGGAATAGGGAACAAGTCTTAGCTCCTCGTCCAGTCACTAGCTTCTTAGTACAGTGTACCTCAGCACACTTCTGTCTCTCAACAGATGTTTAATGAATGAAAGAACAAATGAAACACCGAGAGAGGGATGCAGATGTGAAATAACTTGCTCTATGATTCACAGTACACTTGTGGCAAAGATGAGAAACATTTGTGCACCCCGGCCCTAACTAGTCAAAAATTCTAATACACCACCTGCACCACACATCTCCTCTTTCACTAAAACTGCATGATTTCACATTTTATCATACACTATGAAACATAAAATTTTGTTCACATTTCATCTTTATGCTTCATCTCTCATTTAACACAGTAAATCATTGTAGGCGGAGACCACTGCCTACCTCAATTTCTGTTGTCAGACCATTCTCAAGGCATGCATACCTGCAATTTAATTTTCAGAAGGGCCTGCTGAAGAAGCCCCTTCTAAAACTGAAAGTTTAGAGAGGTCAAGTCACTTGCCCAAGGTTACACAGCTAGTAAGAGACACACTAGTACTTCAATCTAACTCCAAATCCCACACTAATAACCACTGTACTACTTTTATGCTCTCAAAGATCCAAATATCAGCTCCACCTTCTACTAGAATGTGACCTTGGGGAAATTATTTAACTTTTCTAAGACCCATTTTTTCTGGCTGCATTAGATAGAATTAATATGTAAGACTGTGTAAGTTCAAGGTATAAAATGTGATTATTTGATACCAGTATACATTGTAAAATGATTATCACAATTAGGTTAGTTAACACCTCCATCACTTCACATAATTACCGTGTGTGTGTGTGTGTGTGTGTGTGTGTGTGTGTGAACGTTTAAGATTTACTCTTTTAGCAACTTCCAAGTATATAATACAGTATTGTTAACTATAGTCACCATGCTGTACATCAGATCCCCAGAATTGATTCATCTTCTTATAACTGCAAGTTTGTAGCCTTTGACCAACATCTCCCCATTCCCCACACCCCAGCCCCTAATATAACCACCATTCTATTCTCTATTTCTATGAGTCCATGAGCCTCATTTTTATCATCCACGAGGTTGACAGAGAACTCACAGGAATAAGGATTAAATAAGATAATAAATATGAACTGTCACTCAGATAGTAGGTAGTCAATAAATATGTACTGGCTGGCCCGTTGACTAATAATCAGATTTGACTAATAATTCAGCACATTTGTTAACAATCAATTTAGATAATAATACTTCTATGAAATGTTGTGTTGTGAAGACAACTATGTTGGAATTTCTCTCCCAACTAAGGAGTTCCAAGTGTTCCACAAAATTAAAAGTATAAAGGAAGATGCCACCGTGAAGAGAGACACCTATAGATTAACATTCTGCTAGGGAGCCTTTTTACTATCCCTATTTAAAGAAGTAAGGACTCTGAAGTACAAAGTTTAAGAACTTGCCCAAGGCCAACTCAATCACTGGGGAATCTGGAGCTCGAGTCTAATTTCATATTGTACTCATTTATTCACAGCTGCCTTGCTTCCATACTAAGGTGTGGCTCTTTTTCTAAAAGCAGTTCCAAACTGAAACACAGCGTTCCTACCCAGTAGAGGAAGGATCCAGAAGACCTAATTTCAGATTCAGGCTCTGCCACATACCAGCTCTGTGAATCAGGCCAAAGTTTCCTCATTGATGGAATAGGAATGAAACTGTTTTCTCACAGGACTGCTGAAGATTCAATGAGACAAGGCATAGGAACGGGCCTAGCATAGAGCCAGGAATTTAATAGGCACTCGATAGATGTTCATGAAACAGAATCTGGAGATCACAAGATGCAGCAAAGCAAAATGTTGTTGCCCCTTTACTTGCAAGTACTTAAATACAGCTAGAAAGAAAGGAAGGGAGGGAGGAGGGGATATAAGGAGAGAGGGAGGGAGGAAGGTAGAGGGGATGAATAGGAAGGAAAGTAGAAGAAGAAGGGGAGGGAAAATAGGAAAAGGAAATAAAAACACTTATCTTAGATGTTATAACTTCAATTGTGTTGACAAAGAACAAGTAGGTTGTGTGTTGACGTAGAACCAAAGTCACACACAGTCTTGTGATTTTGATCCTGGATTACAATGGTCAAATATGGCCTTCTGTTTTATTCTTTCTGCTAGGAGTAACAGAAACTGTGATTCCTAATCAAAAACTGGAATGGGATGGGTCATAAATAGTTTTCGTCCATGTATGCAGGAAGAGCTGTTTTTCAAGCAGTGGTCCATGGGAAAGACATCAGGAGACAAAAAGCACCTTGAGGTTTAAGCAACAAAGTCACCTGCCAACATTCTGACAGAGCAACAGAGACTTGTCTGAAACACTAATAGGCATATTGCATTGCTGTGAAATATACCCTCCCCATTGTGCAGATGCCATGTGGGTTAGATTTTACTATAAACAATGAATCCTCTTTTCTCTACTCCAAAGAAGCATTATATGGATAATCGATCTACTGCCCTCCTCTCCTATCTTAGCATTTCTCTCTCCTCCCTTCTTCTGTTCAGTCCCCAAACGTATACCTGCAATGTGCCTCAAGCTCCCGAGATACATGACTCAAGATCACTACCACAATCACAGGAGAGATTAAAGCAGAGGAAAATAAGAGCTGATGGAAATTACTTTTAAGAGAGAAAATGATGGGCACAGCCTGATTCTTACACTTTTCTTTTTGGCAGATGATAAATCTCATTTATAATAGAATGTATTGTAGGGCGCCTGGGTGGCTCAGTTGGTTAAGCGACTGCCTTCGGCTCAGGTCATGATCCTGGAGTCCCAGGATCGAGTCCCGCATCGGGCTCCCTGCTCGGCAGGGAGTCTGCTTCGCCCTCTGACCCTCCCCCCTCTCATGCTCTCTCTATCTCATTCTCTCTCTCAAATAAATAAATAATCTTTAAAAAAAAAATGTATTGTAAACCCTAGAAAACTGATTACTACAAAAGGTAAAAAAGTTTAAGGAAACATGATGGAATTGGAAAAATCATCTAAAATCTATTTACCAAAATCTATGATTACGTAGAGTGTATGATGTTTTGCATATCCAAAACACCCTAGTTAAGCCTAACATAGCACCATCCTCCTTTTCCATAATGTTGCAAACTCCCAATCTTAGTATTACCTATGGGTCTTACAGTGAAGGCTAGGGCACCATCACCACTAAAGGTCATCACTGAAATACATATGTCCAGTCTAGAAAAAGGTTGCTGAAAACTATGCATTAGAGACAGAGTGCCTACCTTCCAGAATTTCAGCATACCTGGAGTTGGAGAAACAAACAGCCAAGAGCCAACAATGCAGGTAGTACATTTCAAAGAGAGTAAGCTACAAGCAATCCAGTTAGATTCAAGACCCATATGTCCCCTTCCACACATTCCTTCTGCAACAAAGTTGGCTGTTTTCATTGAGACGGAGTATCTGTTACCTCCCTACTCTGTGGAAAGAATCAAACAATCACTGTGGTCATGGAGGAAAGTCAGAGAGTCACAGAATTTTAGATTAGGAAGGGACCTTAGGAATTATATAGAAATAGCATTTTATAAACAAGAAAACAGAGGTTCAGACACATGAAAGGAAATACCCATGTTCAGCAAGCCATTAGCAGAGACAAAAATTTCTTTTAAATTCATAATTCTCAGCACATCACTCTTTCTACCACTATCACACACTTTATCAGTAATGTGGTTGTTCTGGAAGTTTTAAGATATTTCCTTTGCTAAGACTTACGGAAAAAATCACCAATATTTCCAAGCCTACAAGACTAAATACGCAGCTCCAAAATCAAATATGTGCCTCCTCCTCATGTCTATAATAATCAATGTCATTCCTACCTCAAAACTGAAAAAAATAGCATCTTACTAAGCTATACCATTTTTTGCAATACAACAGAAGCACCAAGCTTTCTACTGAAAATAAAACTGGGAATGTGTCAAACTTATCATAGTAAATGTTATTCATTTCCTCAGCACCTGTCTCCAAATGCCTAATTTCCTATGACCTAGACAACAGGGAAGCTTGTCAGTGCCAGTTGGCTGAAGTTACATATCCTTCCATCACCTTTCTGCCTCATAGATAACAAAAATGAACCTCTTAACTTGGCTCATTCAACAGTTCATTCAAACCCAGAATAAAACTTTTCTTTGGAAATATAAATGATACATTATGAACATCTAGTTGTGTGAGACATTCTGCTTCAAAAAGATGTTATAAGAATATATAAAATAGCTAGAGTAATAAAGAAAATTAATAAGATTTCACTAAAGTTAAACCCCAGAGAACATTCTCATCAGAAAAGTTAAGAGTTTCTAATGAAAACAACAAGCAAATAAATTGAAGAGGAAGCCAAAGAATGAAAGGAAATTGGCCACTCGTCTACAAGGCAGGATAGATGAAAACCAAGTCCCAAATGAAAATCTGAAGCCTTTCCATAAACTGGGAAACACAGAACCTACCCCTAACTGAACCCGAACTATTTCCTGTTGATACTTTCTAACCTGAAGATGGCCCCAGTGTCCAAATGAGGAAACACATTTTCCAGGATGTGAAACTCATCTTAGGAAATTCTGAATCTTCTTTCCAATACCGTTTGTTGTGTAAAAAAAAAAAAAAAAGGACTCTCACTTTCAACCAAACAACTAGATAATTTCTCTGAAAAGTGTAACGCTATCTGACCATATTTGGGCATTTGGTGACTCACCAAAAAAGATTGTTTTAAAAGTTGATAGACGCTACCTACTCTTTAAGCATCAACGTAAAGGTAAAACACTATCAACCTTAACAATTAAACTCAGTCCTTCAAAATGCAGTTTTTCACCAAGGTGTGTAGAAACTAAGCCTTTACTGATCTTTGTTCTCTGCTTCCTCCTTTCTTGACCTCCTTTACTGATCTTTGTTCTCTGCCTGCAGAACTCCAGTACGAAATAAGCACACCTGTGATTTTTCATTCCTTAACAGTAGCCCTTATATGAATATGCCTTTTAACCACCAAAGAAGGGTATATTAGTTTATAGGTCTTCCCTGAGAGGAGACATTCACTACTACTGTTTGATTACACTGGAGAGTAAATTTTAAATAATAACGATAATTAACATTTGTGTGGTAGTTTACAGTTCACAAAGTGCTTTTTCTTAAATAAATTATACAGTTCAATTTAAATATGTCATATATTGGAAATCCACAGGTAAAAAAAATGAACCTTATCGAAACCTCACATCTTATACAAAAATTAACTCAAAATGGATCATGGTCTTAAACATAAAATGTAAAACTACAAAACTTTTTTTCAAGTTTTTATTTAAATTCCAATTTGTTAACACATAGTGTAATATTAGTTTCAGAGGTAGAATTTAGTGATTCATTACTTCCATACATCACCCAGTGCTCGTCACAAGTGCACTCTATTTGCATGAGTGAAATAGGGTATGGAGACTAGCCTTTTTAAAACAATCATCCCCCCCGCCCCCCCCAGTAACCCTCAGTTTGCTCTCTGTAGTTAAGAGTCTGTTTCCTTGTTTGCCTCTCTCTTTTCCCTCCATGTTCATCTGTTTTGTTTCTTAAATTCCATATATGGGTGAAACCATACGGTATTTGTCTTTCTCTGACTGAGTTATTTCGCTTATCATAATACACTCTAGCTCCATACACATCATTGCAAATGGCAAGATTTCATTCTTTTTTATGGCTGAGTAATATTCCATTATATACACACACACACACACACACACACACACACACACACTACCTCTTCTTTATCCATTCATCAGTCAATGGACATTTGGGCTCTTTCCATAGTTTGGCTACTGTTGATAATGCTGCTATAAACATCGGGGTGCATGCATCCCTTCGAATCAGTATTTTTGTATCCTTTGGGTAAATACGTAGTAGTGCAATTGCTGGGTCGTAGGGTAGTTCTATTTTTAACTACCAATGGCTGCACCAGTTTGCATTCTCACCAACAGTGCAAGAGGGTTCCCCTTTCTCCGCATCCTAGCCAATACCTGTTGTTTCCTATGTTGTTAATTTTAGCCTTTCTGACAGGTGTGAGGTGATACTCATTGTAGTTTTGATTTATATTTCCCTGATGATGAGTGATGTTGAGAATATTTTCGTGTGTCTGTCGGCCATCAGGATGTCTTCTTTGGAAAAATGTCAATTCGTGTCTTCTGCCCATTTTTCAATGGCATTATTTGGTTTTTGGGTATTCAGTTTTATAAGTTCTTTATATATTTTGGATACTAACCATTTATCAGATATGTCATTTGCAAATATCTCCCAAAATGGGAGACCATTCCAAAGATTACCTTTTAGTTTTGCTGATTGTTTCTGTCTCTGAGCAAAAGTTTTTATCTTGATGAAGTCCCAATAGTTTACTTTTGCTTTGTTCCCCTTGCCTCAGGAGACATATCTAGTAAAAAGTTGCTACACTCAATGTCAAAGAGGTTACTGCCTGTGTCCTCCTCTAGGATTTTCATGGTTTCCTACCTCACATTTAGGTCTTTCATCCACTTTGAATTTATTTTTGTGTATGGTATAAGGAAGTGGTCCAATTTCATTCACAAACTGCTTTTAAATGTGTTTTCTCATTTCAGACTGACAAGTCCCAACTACAATGGAAAAGGGAAATGGAAACAGAGCCTCAGAGGCTCTTATTACTATTAAGTGGCAGAAGCAGAACTTGAACCCAGGTCTTCTGTTTTTAAATACTATGCTCTTTTTACAGTGGCAAAAGAAACTAACAAATTGCTAAATTTTATAACTTTATAGATAAATATATAAAAATACATAAGTATGTATGTGCGTATATATGTATATATGATATGTGTGTATAAATATGTATATATATGTATGTGTGTGTGTATCTACAGGACAAACCAGACAAGTAGATGCAAGGATAAGTAATTACCTTCTGCATAAATAACCACATATGAGAAAACAAAAGGAGTAAGCAGTTTTTGTTTTTTGTTTTTTTTTTTTTTGGAGTAAGCAGTTTTTAACAATGAATGTGTGATATGATTCTGCAAAAAAAGGCCTATGATGCTACAAGGGTAGCTCTAGTGTTCAGGGATAACAATGGGGTCAGTAAGCTAAGGAGGCTCAGCATATCTACCTGGAGACCAAACTCATTCCATGATACTGATGGTCTACAGCACAGGGTCTGCAGCAGTATGCCACTGGGCAAGGCACAGTTAATGCAGATTCTTCAAGGACTCTGTCCCACAGCCAAATCTCTAGCTGAGTTTTACAAGGACTTCTTTGTCTTGGGTCCCCTCCCGACACATGGGAAACCTCAGAATGTCTCTTGCCACTGAGTGCAACTAAGCTGAGCCACTGGGTATTACACTGGCTCTCAAGGGTGGCCAGCCAGTTGAGCCAAGACATATTTCCAATATTTCTCAGTCTTGCAAACAACCTATACTTTGTATGAGCTTGTCTTTTATCTTTAATAAAAGATTAGGGGATATTTTTTTCCAATAATGCTTTAAGATCTAGATAATATGAGAGAGCAAAGTAATATCCAATAGGGGATAATTTCTTATTTTCTGCCTTTTATTTCCTATCACCCAGCCAATAAGGCAAACTGATATGATCTAGTAAAATGACATATCTACAAGGACAGAATATTTCTCCCTTTTAACCTGAGACAGCAGATTTTCAAGTATGTGTAGTAAGTGGAGAATTATTTGCAATTATCAACTCCACAATATGCTAAACATACATAAGTAAACCACTTTTAAAATTAGGAAAATATTAAAAAGATAGTACATATAATCAGTAAAAAATATCAAATCATATTTCAGTCTCTCCAGCTTTTTTGATGTTTAAAACATTATGATTTAGTCTAATATATCTAAAAGTAACTAATGTCCCCAAAACAAAAAACATGTCCAGCTCTGAGTAAAAATAAAGTCAAGATCATAATAGGGCTACCATATGATCCAGCCATTGCACTACTGGGTATTTACCCCAAAGATACAAAAGTAGGGATCCGAAGGGGTACGTGCACCCCGATGTTTATAGCAGCAATGTCCACAATAGCCAAACTGTGGAAAGAGCCAAGATGTCCATCGACAGATGAATGGATAAAGAAGATGTGGTATATATATACAATGGAATATTATGCAGCCATCAAAAGGAATGAGATCTTGCCATTTGCAACGACGTGGATGGAACTGGAGGGTATTATGTTGAGCGAAATAAGTCAAACAGAGAAAGACATGTATCATATGACCTCACTGATATGAGGAATTCTTAATCTCAGGAAACAAACTGAGGGTTGCTGGAGTGGGGGGTGGGGTGGGAAGGATGGGGTGACTGGGTGATAGACACTGAGGAGGGTATGTGCTCTGGGAAGCGCTGTGAATTGTGCAAGACTGTTGAATCTCAGATCTGTACCTCTGAAACAAATAATGCAATATATGTTAAGAAAAAAAGAAGAAGGGACGCCTGGGTGGCTCAGTTGGTTAAGCAACTGCCTTCGGCTCAGGTCATGATCCTGGAGTCCCGGGATCGAGTCCCAGATCGGGCTCCCTGCTCGGCAGGGAGTCTGCTTCTTCCTCTGACCCTCCCCCCTCTCATGCTCTCTCTCTCTCATTCTCTCTCTCAAATAAATAAATAAAAAAAAAATATTAAAGAAAAAGAAAAAAAGAAAAGAAGAAGAAGAAGAAGAAGAAGGTAGCGGGAGGGGAAGAATGAAGCAGGGGAAATCGGAGGGGTAGACGAACCATGAGAGACGATGGACTCTGAAAAACAAACAGGGTTCTAGAGGGGAGGGGGGTGGGAGGATGGGTTAGCCTGGTGGTGGGTACTGAGGAGGGCACGTTCTGCATGGAGCACTGGATGTTATGCACAAACAATGAATCACGGAACACTTCATCTAAAACTAATGATGTAATGTATGGGGATTAACATAAGAATTAAAAAAAAAAAAGAAAAAAAAAGAAATAAATAAAGTCAAGAAGCCCTAGGGCTTTGCCATTTATCCAGACATTTCTTATAACACAGAAACGCTGCATGTTACCAAAAGGTACAAATTGGAATTTTAGACTCATAGTTCATCAATCATTCATTACACATGAGGTAGGTCAACTGCTAATTATATCTACTGCAAAACACAAGTTAACATCTTTTTATGTGTACATTGAAATGCATATAAACCCAAAGAGAAAGGAGTAGAAAGAAAACCCAAGCGTGGACTCGACAGCAAAAGAATGAAGAGAGGCTTTGATTTTCTGCTCCATTATATATTCTGTATTATGTTGCTTCTTATTCCATACTGTTTGAACTACAGAAATAAAAATATACTAAAATTTTATTAGTATGAAATAAAGAAAGAAAGAAGATGAAAAAACAAAACAAATTTTAAAAGACTTGGTTCCAGGCAGGGCCGCTGAAAACCTAGAACAACCCCTGAGTGATACAATGTGTTAGAAATGGAAGCGTGGGCAGCTGCTGCCATAGATAAGCCCACTACAATTTAAAGTAAGTGACATTATTAAGGCTTTCTCAAAGTGAGAAAGCAGAAGGGACTACTCTCCAATCCTCTCCATTTCCTCTCCAATCAATGTTGAAGAATTATGAAAAGGGATCAGTTCCACGATTGCCTCCTCTCTTGGGAAAATCAAGGTAAAGCCCCTGAAAATCTCTTACATTGGTATTACAAAGGATCTGAAGATTCCAAACCAAAGGTAAACCAGCCCAGAGTTACCACGTAAATACCTAGGGTTTGCAGCTCCAGGATCCAACCTGCCCCCATAGAATCAAGAGACAATCCCTCCTCATCTCTAAGTAGAGAGGCAGAGCGACAGTCCCCAGTTTATGTGCTGGAGTTTCATGAGAAATGAATCTACCTCTAAGCAAGTTAAGAGTATTTGGTGGATAGTGGTGAGGGAGAAAAATCTCAAAGAAAGGCAGGTGTGGGGAGGAGGGGAGGAGGAGCTTTTCCCCTTGCCACAGTCCATGACTGACCCAAAATTTGGTTTTAAATTGTAAGGAGGAGTCTGCCTCAGGAAGGAGTCAGCCTAAAATATTACCAGATACAACAGAGTAAGAGCCAAAGAATGTTCCAACCTGCAAAAAGGAGGTCCCAACTGCTAAGCCAAACTGCCAATCATTCCAAATTACATCACGATGGCAAAGATTCAGCTATTACCTCTAAAGAGGATGCTACCTTGATACGCCCCCTTGTACACCACCGACCATCCGGTAAATTGATACGGATTTTGTGGAGGATAACTGTGATGCTGTGTAGCAAAAGCTTTCAGTTCTGCTTATGCTTGACCCAGCAATTCCACTTTTTAGAATTTATTCTGAAGAAATAAGCATGAATGTGCTCAAAGATTTAACAGGAATGTTTGGTAAAGCACTACTTATGGTAACCGAAACAAGGAAGAACCCAAACCCCAAAAGGGAATGGTTAAGTAAATTATGGTACAACTGTACAATAAGCCATTAAAAATAATACTGGGTTTGTTATAAAACTATATAACAATCTAGAAAGATGTTCATTGAGACACTGTTAGAAGAAAAGAGCAGATTTTGAAGATAGTATTTATAGTATGATACCATTTTTATCAAAAATATGTTTTAATATACAAACTTAGGAGACTATACCTAAAACATTAATGGCTATCTACAAATCCTAGGTTATTGTTATGTTTTTCTTTTTGTTTATCAATATTGATTGTATTTTCCTTAATAGATATACTATGTGTACAGTAAGAAAAATATCTCTGAAGTAAAATAGATAACTCATAAATCTACAACTTTAGTCCTTTGTCTCCAATTATCACTCCCTACAGAAAAGAGCTCTGTTCCCTACTCCTATCATTAAACTTATTTCCCTCAGTCATCCATACCTAAAAACTTAAAGCCTGAATAAGCAAACTTTATAATTTTAGCATACCTAAATGCTCAAAATTGTAGAAAGGCAAATAGTCTCCAAAAAGTAATGAGTTGTAAAGAATGTTTTATAGAACAAGATTGAATTTTTTGGAGGAAAAAAAAACCTGTCTTTTTGACTACTGACTCGTCATGTTTCAAATTAAATATAGCTGTAAATATAATATTTGTAACAACTATGGGTTCCATTCATTTTTTTCTTCCATTCATTCTTTATATATCATTGGCTGAAGAAAGCCAACTACTTTTAAGGCAGAAAATCCTAAAGTTTAAATTAGAAGAGAACATACAATGAGATAGAAATCAGTTTGGTAAGGAGTAATCTCTGTCTTTAGTCCTTAAATAGGTGGCATGTGTATCTTCTATAATTAATGACAAAATCTCCCTCACAAGCAGTTTCCAGATGCCTTACTTAAACTACAGCTAATCAGTCTCTGATTCATCATGTGTTCAGGAATGCTCTCCTAACAGGCACACTTGCTAGCTCACTGCAAAAGAAATATTACTACCCACTCCACTGCCATAAAAAAAAAAAAAAATGAAGCACATTTCAAATGTGTTTAATCTCTTTCAAGGCCAGTTGTAGACATACATTCCTCCCCTAGTCAGGTCCCAACCAATGTAAAAGCATCCAATCATGAACTTACATCAACCCATGATCTAATGTGATGAGTTTACCAAAGTCACCAACAACCCGAATCACGTGCCAAGGGAAATACAATGAACAAGCTACTCTAGAGTAAAGATGCATTTCATACCTGTCAGGGGAATCTGTTCCACTGCATGACTAGACAGCTTGACAGAGGAAACCTCTCCTAAGTGGAGAATTTGCTTCTCCCCTAATCTCACAGAAATCTTACTGACATTCAAGTTAATGTTTCCAAATGTTCTACCTCATTCCAGAAAGAATTTATGGTGGTTACTAATATACTCCTGGTTTAGAGGAAACATGAAAACTATTTCCAGAAATTTCTGTCAGGTTAAGTTCTCCTTTATATCCACTGTGCAACTGAGGAAGCTAACTTTTTCCTTGGAATTTCTTTATCATGTACTCCAAAACCAATTGTGTAATAATTACCTCAGCCTTCATTGATTCACAAAAGCTCACCCTTCCTGTTGGCTCACAGTAAAAAAAAAAAAGCTCATACTTGAATGCTTTCAATGCAAGGACTCAGACCTTAAGAGTAACAGGGGTATGTCCATAATGGATGCCTGAAAGTTCAAAAACACATGAGGTAAAAAGAAAAATTAGTTACCCCCAATGTAAGTCTTAAGAGAATTATCTAACTGACCCTGAAGATCCACCATTCAATTGACTTCACAGAAGGTGGTTTTTCACATTAACACCAGCCATCTGTGGACTTACGAAGCCAGCTCAGTAGAGCTTGGGGAATCCAACTGGTCTCCAATCATGACTCTGTTAAGGCTATCTTTCACTGTATTCTGTAAAGTCCTCTTTATTTCTCTCTGGGTTCTGTGTTAGTGATACTTTAGCTTCTCTTAAGCAAGTGACTTGTTTTTAATTCATCATGCCTAGAAATTGAGTAAGTAATCAAGTTCTGTATTTTTCCCCAGCTGGTAGAAAACTTAAAAACAAGAGTGAGGCCCACATATACCAGGCGACCATGACTGCTTGATGGTTTCTATTTGTTCTTCTTGACTCCATCTAAGTCTCTATCATTTTTTCCCTTTCATTTCTCATTTCTTAAAATTTATTTTCTATTCCTTTAGTTTCTATAATAACTATTTGTCACCTTGGTTCTTTTTGGTAACAAGATGGAGTTCAAATAAGTAAATTTAGGAAGTTCTTAGACCTTTTGAAAATTATTGGCTCAATTCAATATACATCCTAAACTATACAGCAGCTTTTGGGAAATCAGGAAGAAACACGCCATCATGAGCATCACAGTCAAGTATTAACTTGAAGGGATGAGCAGAAAATTTTCATATTCCCATGGAATCCAAGTTTAAAGCACAGTTCCCAGTTCACCTATATAAATTACATCATATAGAGCACTAGAAAACACTGTATTTCATATTAGAGAAGCAGCACAAGCAATTCATGTTTTACTCTAACAGACATGAAAATCTATAGAAACATTAAATCCTCAATTACAGGAAAGCTATATTTAGCCCCTGGTTAGTTCTGGGCAACTACCATCTGAACATAACAAAAGAAAAAGAAAAAGAAAAAAGAAAAAAAGAAACTTAAACCCATCTTTACCTTCATCCCTTCTCAACTTTTTTTAGTTTTTGTGATGGATTATAAAATACTCAAAATCACATATCACATATTTAATTCACCAGAAAAGCACGGCATTTTCATCTAATTCCATCTAAATTAGATCATGTTATACCTATAATTTCAGGTTTTATAATTATAAAGGAGACTACCACTAATTAGTTGAAAAGGAGATAAATTGAAAAGTTTGTTTTCTTTCTACCAATTTCTCCCTTTGAGTCATGAAAAAGTTTCGGCTGCCTTTTAAAATTTGAGTTCTTCACCATATCCAACCCAGTTATTGCCTCCATTTATTCAACTACACTGATATTTCTTATAAAATGGTTATGTGTTTTTGGCATAACATCAGTAATACATCATTAAATGCAGAGCTTTGATTCAGTCTGACCAAAATGTCTTGGGTGCCTCCACTTCCATGTAAATTAACGTTAATTATTCTTGCAAACTTTTATCAGATTCCTACTATTTTCCACAGTGCAACATTTGTGACAAATACTTCAGGACCATCTACTAGCGTACACCAAGCAAGAGTACCCCCAAAGACGCTCTCCAACACTGCTTGCATTTTACATTTTCCCCCAGAACCAAAATGATCCTGCAAATCCCAGTCAGTCCAACAGTTCAGCTTCGAGAGTTTCCCTCTCACGTAACACATCAACTCACCTGACTGGTTTGAAGAATATGAGAAATCTAACCTCAATTCGTTCCTCAAGTGACCTCATAATTTCTCTTGAAATACTGAAGACCCAGATACCCAGTCATATGTGCTAAGGCAATTACAGAAGGGATTTATTTATTAAACATTAATCTCCTTGTCATACAGAGTACCTAGAAAATCCCTGATCACTTCTGCACTGAAACTTCACTGGAAACACATTTTTCTAAGTCTCCAAAGATCTTTCCCTTAACAAATCTGATAGGCCTTTCTCAAGCTTTCAATCCCCTTGACCTCTATGCTTCATTTAGCACTGTTGAAATTCTCTCCTCGCATGGTTTCCCTGGATGTTCTCTGTGTTCTTCTACCTCTTTGTCTCATTTGCTGACTGTTCTTTTTGTCTGCCTCCACCCCCTTGGCTGGCAATAGCTCTAAGGTTCAGAACTCGGCTTTCTGCATTTTTCCCTCAGTATTCACCACTGTGAAGCATACACCAGCATTACTGAACTATCACCTTGCACAGATGCCTCAAAAAAATCACCAACTAGGGCTTGACCTCTCAAACTCTGATTCCATCTCCAGTTACTGACTGGTCATCTCAGGCTATGACCCCTGGCACCTGAAATATAACATCTCAAAAACAGAGCTCATTTTTTTTCTAGCCCAACAGGCTTTCCCAACACCCCATACTAAGCCCTCACTACCTTATGCCTGGGTTACAGAACACCACCCCCCACCCCACCCCAGCACTCTTCCCACCTCTAGCTCTACCACTCCAATCCATCACGGACCCTGCTGCCTAAATAACTACCATACCTATCATTTCCAGCAAATTGCATGCATTCAGAACCTATGACACGTTCCTACTGTCTGCTGCCTCAAATCAATAATAAAATTCATCACAAATTATCAATAGCCATGGAAGTTTCATCTCGACCAAGCCAGTGTTGTTTATGAACCACCACTCATGACTTGTTTATTGTCATTTCCAAATCTGTGCCCTCGCACATACCTTTCTTCACACTCTTCAGCCTCACTTCTATTTGCCAATTTATGTTCCTCTCTTCCTTCATTATCCAGTTCAAAATTCAGCTCCCTCTTCAGTTAGCCCCATATATCTACCACCTCTCCTCTAACCACTTGATACTTAGGTATATTTAAATCATACCATGTTCTTTTCACTTATTGATATGCTACTTGGCAAGTGCTGTCAACTTGTGTCATACGTACTTGTTATCTTTATCCCTGCTAGATTATAAAACTCCTTGAAAGCAGGGAATCTCACTTACGTATAATAACACTGTAGTGCTTGTAGAAAACCACGGACAACATTTGCTACTCTATACTATACAGTACCAGCAGGCATCCCCTAACTAGTAGTCAATTAATACTACACATCCAATGCACATTTCAACCAGTAGTCAAAAGAGATACAATTTTCTTCAATAAAACGTTTTAAAATATTCCATGGTAGACCTTTCTTCTCTTCAGATTAACTCTATATCTTTTCTCCTGTTCTCCACTTTGGCTTGTCCACTCGCTGGAAAGAAAAGGAATGATTTCTTACCTAACCGAATTACTTACTCCTGCCTGTACTGGAATCCTGGCTCCCCTACCTGCTTTGCTCAGTGCTACCCTCACAGGCATAAGAAAGCATAGGTCAGCCCAGGCCTCTGCTTAAGTCCCTGGAGTTTGAGAACCTAGAATGTAATTCCACCAGCCACCCAGAAGTCAAGAAGCAGCCTGCATTTGAATGAAAGATACAAAAGGTCATATATATTTTGATGTCAGTCATACAAAGGAGAAAAAGAATTAGAATTGACTTTCTCTCCCTCACAGGATGGAGTGAGGGAAAAAGCAGTATACTCTGCATAGAATTTCCATGGAGATTTTTTAATTGGATAAATAACTGAAGTACGCAAGATGTCTCAAGTGAGGATATTGGCCTGATGGCTCAAGATGCCCTTGAAAGCTCCTACAGAGGCCTACCCTGCATTTGCTCTCCTGACTCCTTGTTTTCAAGCCAAACCATCAAGAGCTGCATGGTCTGTCTCCATCAGAAAGCAAGGCCCCTGACATTTTCAATGACTCTGCTTAAAAGAAAAACATTTAGAAAACACAGGCCTGAACTGATGTATCCCAGATCTTCCACTCATTGCGTTCAATTAGAGCACCATGCGAGATACAATGAATTCAAATAGGACTCTTTCTGAATGCTGCTTCTTTATGGCACAGTCCCCTAGACTATCAAAAACAAAAGGTATTAATATGCCATCATTAAGTATTAAAAGCCAGATGGATATGGACAGTTGCTAAATGTACTTTGGTAGATATAGGATTAAAAGATACCAGGACCATATATCAGATCCTGGGAATTTCTGTCATGATCGGTAACAGATAATACAAGCTATATATAACAAAAGCTTGACCTGAGATTTTTAAAAAAAGATGCTTCAAGTCATTTGTTCACACTGAATCTTGGTGAAATTTAGTAAATAGAAAATGCTTTGTTTTGGTCCATAGTTCAGAATGAATATAGGAAAAAACAAAAAAAGCATTTTGTTTCTTTTTCCTGCGTTAAAAATGATCATTGGATTACAACCAAAACTACCAAAACCAAAATTTTTAACTTCAAACTTTCATAAAGAAACCCAGGATAAGTACAACATCAATGAAACTTTTCTATAATGGGAAAAAAGCGCTAGCACAACATAAGATGAATCTGATGAAAGCAAACTTCTGATTCAAAACACAAAGGCCATACTGTACATGAAGATATAGAGACGATCACTGCCAAAGGCATAAGCATGAAGGGTCAAATGCCAATTGGTATTAGCAATGGAAATATGATCCCAGAAATGAAAGACTGAATGACACTCAAAAAAGCCTATAAAACACAGGACAATTCTACTGCTTCTTCAAGAAGCACGGTTAACGGTATCAGAATGGATGCAGACCAAGACTTACGCCTTCCTCACCCTTTGTACCTTCAGTGATTGAAGATTATACAGTGTTATCGTTATCAAGTTTTCTAAAAATGGACAATTTATTTTCATTTGGTTTTAATTTTTATACTTCGAATGTCTCCTTTCCTTCTGATTAGATCTCCCTGTGGCTTTCTGTTCTTTCTAGAGTGAGTTGTAGCATGGCTTTGTATAACGTATACTGGCAAACTGTAATGTGCACCGGTAACTTGCCTGGAAATACTACTACTCATCCTTCTGAGAACAGAGACATCTAATTAGAGGACTGTAATCAATCCAGGCAATCTGCCTTCACACTACCCAGGGTGAGAGCATGAACTTCAGTGTCAGACAAACCTAGCTGAAATCTTGGCTCTGCCATTTACTAAGGGCATGACCTCGAGATTACTGTTACTTAACCTTATCAAGAGCCAACTTTAAAAAAAAAAAAAAAGGTCATGATAAAACAAATAATAA
The DNA here is from genome assembly GCF_002201575.2 of Neomonachus schauinslandi. NCBI lineage: Eukaryota > Metazoa > Chordata > Mammalia > Carnivora > Phocidae > Neomonachus > Neomonachus schauinslandi. The sequence continues at coordinate 147,025,629 of NC_058404.1, forward strand.
CAATAACATATATTTCAAAGAGAGGATAAACAGAATGTATATCATGGTCCCTGGGACATAATAAACCCCAAATTTTCAAGTATAAATAACACAGGTTAGGGTATCACTTCTACCATTTATTCATGACCTTAAACTTTCTACTTCATGAAATGTAAGTAACAATACTAACTGCACAAGATTGTAATAAAGATCAACTGAGATGGTGTCAGTGAAAATACTGCTTAATGATATAGCTATACACAAATGTAAGGTAATGTTATTCCGTTCAATTTAATAAGCTGAGTGTTTTCCAGATGCTATAACCAAAGACAACATATAATGTTTGAATTGACTTTGCACAAGGTTATAGAAACTGCTGGTGATGATTCCAGTTTGGTTGGTATTTCTGTTTCTCAGTACAGCACAAGTAGAGACACATGCGAGGGGAAAAATACAAGTCTCCAAAGCAAATGATCCTTCGACAGTACGATACAAAGCATCTACCAGCTAGTAAGTAGGAAAGCATCATCTTACACATCCAGGGCTTTTCAATGTTTGGTCTGACACTTGCACGAGAACATGCATTTTATAAGACACCTTTGAGTAACACCCTGACAGGTTAGTCAAAATCTCCGGGAATGAGGCCAAAAATCTGATTTTTTTTTTATTATGTTCAGTTAGCCACTGTATAGTACGTATCATTAGTTTTTGACGTAGCATTCAATGACTTTTTAACAAGACATCCAAGTGGTCTAATGTCCAATCAAGTTTGAGAACTTCTGCTTCAAGTTTTGTTAAGAATAATCATAATAAACACAGCTAGCACTTGTCATTATGGAAAACTGTTTACCCAAAAAAAAGGGAGGAGATAGATCTTGCCACAAAATTTTAATCTAAGTATAAATTTTGAAATGGACAGGTTAGACAAAGTTCAAAAAAATCAAGATTTAACTTTTCTTTTAAATACATCTTTTCAATGACATCTCATAACATAAGAATTATTTCACAATTGGTCATTATTCAACAGTCAGGTTCCCCTAGTGCTCCAGATATTGACTTTACTTCCCTTCACACTTGCATACTTGTTTGTGCCAACTACTTAAGTAAGAGTTGAAAATCAGCATACTTCAAGTTCCAATGCTTCATCAAACCCCAGCCTTCACTGAACTTGACTGAAATACAACCACCCATCTTTTGAGGCTAGGGACATCTAATGAGAGGATTGTAATCAAAACAGGCAATCTGCTGTCACACTCTCCAGGTGAACGTGTGGGGAGTATCTCCACCCAGAACACTGCTGACAATGCTCAGCCACACTTGTACCAGTTCTGTCCGAAAGGTTACCAGGAACCAGGATGGGTTCACAGAGAATGTGCTATGCCCAAATAGCCTCATTTCCTTCTGATTAAATGACAGCATCATTTAACTTGAGTTAAGCAAAATATCTAGCCCTATCCCATAACCACCTTCCTTAGTGGTTCTCTATGAAAAGTCTTTGAGGCAGGGCTTAAGACTTTGGCCCCTCATGGAGCACACAGAGAATGACATCTGTATGTCACACTGAAGGAGAGAGACGAACCTACTTGATACCTAGGGCCCACTGAGGCCCTGCCCAGCTACCCATGAACTGCAGAGATCAATTTCTCAGCACATCTGTAATCTACTGCTGTGGGACACCAGTTGGGAAACATACTCCAAGGAATATCACTCCACAACTAAACAGTAGCCTCATCAGATTCCCCATTGAGAGCACCAGTCTGGATAGCAGTGAGTGAGAGATGTGGATTGGCAGGTATTTACCCAAAGTGACTAATGCAAGAAACACCAGAAAACCAAAGAGGACTAGAGAACAATGTGAAACCAGGTATAAGAAGAAAACCCAAAGTATAAGAGTACAGAAATATACAAGAAAAGAATGGGGATCAAAACCACTGATGGGAGCAAAGAGGTTCCAAGACCAAGACGTACAAGTGGGTCATCGTCTTAGTTTAAAGGCAAAGGTTCAGAAAGATGTAAACACAAAGAGAGCTGACTGATGAACCACGACCAGCTTGGAGAAGAAATGCACTGTTCTATTTGACATTGTTAGCAATGACTTAGAAGCTTAGAATAAGCTTATAAAAACATCGAGTCACCCAGAGCTAAGAGATTTTACAATTCCTTCTTCTTTTCAAGGGCTATCATCTGGGAAATGGAAAAAGGATTAATTGTATTATCAAGGGTACAATTAAGACCAAAGGGTCAAAATCACAGGAAGGCTGATTTTGATCCAATGTAGTGAAAGGCATTTTAACAATTAAATCTGTCCACAAATGGAATGGACCACAGTGAAAGCAATGTGCTCTCTGGTCCTGGGAGTGTGAATTATGGCCAGTTGGAAAAATCGTAGCAAGGATTTCTGCTTTGATGAGAGAGAGAATAGCTGGCCTTTAAATTCTTTGTGCTCAAATTCTTCGAAAAATATTTTGGTAGAAACCAAGTCTTTCTACCATTAAAGGAGGAGTAATGAATCTGGCAAAGAGTACATCTAAAATGATCCCAGTCTGAATTACAAGTAGAAGTCCTTTATTTCCATTCTGGGAAATATAACTGATAGAGGCTTATTTTTACCTATGACATCATACTACTACTAGCATTCCTCCTATTACCCTTATCACCGTGGGCTAAGTTTCCAACACAAGTTTACAGACTTTATAAGTCAAGACAAAGGAAAAAAAAAAAAGACTCTATTCCTGAAAGCTCACTACTGAGAAAATGAGATGACTGTGCACTCTCCTCCTTTAACATGAAAAAGTAAAAGAAGGACCTGCACCAAGAGGACTATAAAAAGCTCACTTGAGTCTGAAAGGATGACACCGTGGACCAGCCTGGGATCAGCTTACACTGAACTCTGCACAGAAGTTCCCTAGGACCTGGAACGCATACAAAACCAGTGGAAATTTTGTAGAAGAAAACTTAAAATTTTGTACCCAATCTGATTTCTGTAAATAGCAATAAATTCTGAGTGGTACAAATCTAGTGGCCTACAGCCATGAACCTTAAGAAAAGAAAGTGGGGATGATATAGCAATAACGTTAACTCAAAAGCCACTCCCCCAACAGCCTAACATTTCCTTCCCTGGAAATTAGGGTAGTGAGGCTACGGACTTGCACTTAGGAGACAAGAGTGGCCTTCACACCAGATCCTGCTAAGATTCTACTGCCTTCCCACACATAAAGGCCAAGACATTCAAAGGAACTGAGGCAGAACTAATTCGGTCCAGTGTGACTCTGATGACAAGGAAAGAGAAGCTCCTTCTGTGAGTCAAATGTCAGGATTGCACACATTTCAGCTACAAAAGACACTCTGTACCTAGATCATCCTCTTGTTCCGGGAGACATCACCATAAAAGGGCACACAGAGATCAAAGATAGAAATGGGGTTTTCATTAAAAGGCTTCCCAAAACAATGAATGAGAAATAAGGATCAGGGGAGGAGGAAGAGAGAGGATGAAGGTTATAAAGATATTAAAGAAATATAAAACATATCAGCAGAGCCCTGGTCATTGTTAGCTAGGTCGTCCTAAAAGACAAAGAGTGGCATACCTTTTTGGAAATGTACGACAGGACATTTGGAAGGTATTTTCTTAACAAAATTTTGCTCATCATATTTACAAACCAAGTCTATTAGACCTCATCTTAAATGTAATGGTCCCTTTTTCTTTGCATATTTGAAAAATCCAGTCGCCAGTCATGGGTGTTTCAATCATTTACACTGACTGGCATGGTCCTGGTCAAGTTAAAATCAGCTTTAGGGCTGCTTTTTTCCCTAATGCAGCTACCTGTTTGCCATGTACTACACATACAATACACTGGCCAGATGGGTTATTTCTGGTTTTCCACAGAGCACACTTGTAATTTTACCAAGCCACAGCTTTTTCTTCCCTAAGGACACAGATCATTTTTCCATTGCTTTTCTGTTATAACCCCAAAGCAAACTTTTCAGGGTTTTTTTAACAGGGTTCATTAAAAAGCCACTCTCCTTCAGAACTTGTACCACTGAGCAAGAACTGATGTTGTGAAACAAGAAATCCAAGGATGAAATAACGTGCATCATGCAGTCATCTCATTCAGGAAATTAAAGGGAAACAAAAAAGAGAGAAAGTAAGTCAAATGTCCCTTACTATTAATCCCTGATGTTGTGTATTGTTCAAGACAAATCAACAGATTACATTTCATTGGCAATACTAAGACATTTCTAATGGACTCTCAATTCCAACACACAATATTTAATGTGGCAAATATTTTTGAAAGATAATCTGTCAATCAATTAATCCACTGTGGCATTAGATACATGGCAATACTTGACATCATACATATTTTATGTATTAAAGGGGGCATTTCCATAACACATTACAGTTTAAAAATGCTCTATTGAACATCAATTCAGTTCTTATATCAAGGTTTTATCAATAAGAGAACATGAAGATAACACCACAATCCACTTTATTTTTTTTCACAATCCACTTTAAAAAGAAATTTCACAGAACTATGAAATGTGTATCTAGAAGAGATCAGCTAGGGATCAAGATCCTTATTTCAAAAAAAAAGAAAAGAAAAAGGGGCTCGTATTCATTATCCAAGTTACAGAAAGCCCTAAAACCACTTATTACAGGTCTGGCATTTAATCCAGGCCTCCTGAAACCCATCCCATTGCTCTTTCTTCTACATTATGTTCCCCTCAAAAGAAAATTCTAGTGCACTCATCTTACCTAATCATTCTTCAGCATCGTGTTAAATATGAAGTCGGACTCCAATGCTACTTTGCAGACCTTAAGTAGAGCCTTGAACTGTGACTCCAGGCCCACTGCGGGGTCTTCAGTGCCAAACATAAGCTATATGTAGTGTCTGCTTGGTCGTCCAACTCCCAACCAAGTACAATGCATTCAAGTAGCAATCAGGAAATAAAATTCAGGGTGGGAGATAGAGTAGTCCTTTAGATTCCTGTTCTGGCTTGATATCTGCTAACTCTCGCTTATTTAAGTATTCAGCAGCCCCCCCAAAAAAGGTATCGAATTTACGTTAACTTTTTCCTTTTTATTTCTTTGCACTGCCCACTTCTCTGCAGAAGACATTGTCTAATATAAAACATGCATGGCGGGGCGCCTGGGTGGCTCAGTTGGTTAAGCGACTGCCTTCGGCTCAGGTCATGATCCTGGAGTCCCTGGATCGAGTCCCGCATCGGGCTCCCTGCTGAGCGGGGAGCCTGCTTCTGCCTCTGACCCTCCCCCCTCTCATGTGCTCTCTCTCTCTCATTCTCTCTGTCTCAAATAAATAAATAAAATCTTTAAAAATAAATAAATAAATAAAATAAAACATGCATGGGGCGCCTGAGTTGCTTAGTCGGTTAAGAGTCTGCCTTCGGCTAAGGCATGATCCCAGGGCCCTGGGATCGAATCCTGCATTGGGCTCCTTGCTCAGTAGGGAGTCTGCTTCTCCCTCTGCCTGCCGCTCCCCCTGCTCATGCTCTCTCTCTCTGTCAAATAAATAAATAAAATCTTAAAAAAGTGCACAACATAACAACTTTACATGGACTTATTACACACATATTTCAATACAGACAATAACTGGTATTTAAAGGAAAAAATTAATTTTAAAAACAAACCTTGACCTAAACCTCACCCCTCATATAAAATGTGACTCAAAACAGATTACAGATTTAAATGTAAAATTTTTAAAATATTAGATGACAACAAAGGGAAAAATCATCAGAACTAGGGCTTAGTGGAAAGTTTTTAGACATGACTTAAAAGCTACAATCCATAAAAGAAAAAAAAATTGACAAACTGGACTTCATCAAAACTTAAAACTTTTGCTCTGTGAAAGACTCTGTTAAGAGAATGAAAAAACAAACTATAGGTTAGGAGAAAATATTTGCAAATTACATATGTGACAAAGAACTCATATCTACGATATATACAGAACTCTCAAAAAAAAACTCAATAGTAAAAAAAATAAAATAAACAACCCAATAAAATGGGCGAAATGTACAAAGAGACATTTCACCAAAGAGTATATATATATAAAAGGCAAATAAGAATATGAAAAGATATTCAACACCACCAGCCATTAGGAAAACGCCAGTTAATATTATCCCTATACGTATTAGGACAACTAAAATAAAAAGTAGTGACCCCATCAAGATGCTGGTGAGGATGCAAAGAAACAGGATCACTCATATGTTGCTGGTAGGAAGGCAAAATGGTACAACCGCTCTGAAAAATAATTTGGCAGTTTCTTAAACTAAACACAACTAATGAATCGTTGAACTCTACATCAAAAACTAATGATGTACTATACGTTGGCTAATTGAACATAATACAAAAATTTTAAAAAAACAAAACACACATCTACTATACAGACGAGTAATTGCAATCATGGGCATTTATCTCAGAGGAATGAAATGATGGCCATTCAAAAGCCTGTACACAATTGTTCACAGCAGCTTTCTTTGTAATGACCTGAAAATGGAAATAACCAAAATGTCTCTTAGTGGGTAAACAGTTAAACTGTGGTACACCCAAGCCATAGTTTTCTACTCAACAATACAAGACAAAGGATTTGCAACAAATGGGATGGATCTCAAGAGCATTACATTGATTGAAAAGAAGCCAATCTAAAAAGTTCCCATATTGTACGATTCATTTATGTAACATTCGTGAAATGACAAAATTATAGAAATGGAAAACAGATTAGTAGGTGCCAAGGGTTGAGGAGGATGTGAAAGGGGAGGGTGTAACTATGAAAAAGAAGCCCTGGGAAGGTCTTTGCAGTAACGGAAGCATTCTCTATCTTGATTGTGGTGGTGGTTATGCCAATTTAGACAGCGGTGATAAAATGACATGGAACTATACAACATATTATACCATACCAATGTCAATTTCCTGGTTTTGATATTACACTCTTATTATATAAGATGTAACCATGGCAGGAAATGGGGTGAAGGGTACATGGGACCTCTCTATACTGTCTCTTGCAACTTCCTGTAAATTTATCATTTTTTCAAAATAAAAAGTTTTTTAAAAAACTCTATTATTCCAGTTTGCACTGCCACAAGATTATCCTAGACTGACCGCTGCATTTCCCCTTGGAAAGGTCTCCTCCCTGAACTTAGAGCTTACTCCAACACTAACTGCCTTGGAAGCTCTAGTTCCACCACATATGCTTTCATTTTGCTCTTCCAGTGTCTCTTAGCCTCAGAAGAGTTTGGCAGCCACATCCTCGTGGATTTGACCCTCAACCTCATTTAGAAGCATGGCTTCAGAAAGAAGGAAAATTTTTCCACTCTTCTAAAGTTCTCATGTTGGTGGAAGATGGCCACTGCTGTGGTAAATTCAAGTTATTAAGCAAGAAGCTGCTGCCCAATACAGGAAGGAAATGTGGTGGGAGAGAGAAGACTTGTTTGAACACTAGAGGCCTAGGTTAACTCTTTGGGCCACCCTGGCCAAGTCACTTTTCCTCAGTCATCTGATACATTAAAGGTGGAGGTTTAACTGTGTCATTTACGATATACCAGCCTGCTATCCATTACGACTGCCCTCGAAGCACTATGAGAGAAAGAAGAGCTACATTTCTGAGAAAAATCTTACTAACTTGGAACTTTGAAAGGCAGAAAGTCAGTTCTAGAATGTACCTTTCATTTAATCATCACTTCCTGTCACCATTATTTTAGGGGAAATTATGACAGCCAGTTTGAATAAGTCCCAAATGAAAGGAAAATGCTTCAGGAAGTATTGTAGAAAGAAAGGGACAAGACTTTTCAAGGCGCTGTACCAACTATATCTCCAGTTTAAATGACCCTTTGCTCAAGACAGAATTGTCCTTGGGGAGAAAAAAAGTAAAAACTGTGTTCTGTTATTTGGACTGATCTTCCCTATTCATTTGATTCATTCATAGATTCATTCTGGTGACAGCTCAGGGCGACTCAGAAAAGAGCTGTCCTGCCACTGGCAACCATTAAAGTAAAGGCGTTTCCTGTGACTGCATCCTTCGGGGCCACTCCTGCTGTTGCTGTGAAAGAATTTAAAAGAATTTCTTTCAATCAAGGAAGGAAGCAAAAGATCCCAGGCCTGTGAATGAGCTGAGGACATTTCTCCAAAGGAATCAATGAAAGATTATAAAGGGTCATTTGGCCCTAAGGGACACACTGGAATAAAAAAACAGAATCTCTAGCAACCTACTTTGAACTTTCTGTTTTATTTTGTTTTATTTCCTCTCTGTTTTATTTGTGACTATCTGGGGGGGGGGGGAAGGGGGGGCTCTTTTTTTTTTTTTTACTGATTAGTTTATCTAGTTTTCATATAACCTAATTTACAGTAGACTGTGAGAGCTGAAGAAAATTTAGAGATTACCTATACGATGCCCTCATTCCACAGCTCGGTAAATTGAAGCCCAAAAACATCAACGAAGTGCCCAATGTTCAAGAGCTGGTGAGTGGCACGGCTGAACTAGAACTCTTCTGTACCAGCACCATGCCCTCTCTGCTCTACCACAGACCACCCTCATCCCTTTCAGGCTGGAAAAAAAATTCTACAGAGTTGGCTAATTTGAGCCTCAAACTCCTCCGAAGATACCTACAGCATGTAGGAACTTAAATTCTAACACCTAAATTACTCAGGAATATTCTATTTGGTGACCCCCATTCCTTGCCAAACTGCTCTAATTCTTCATGTCTAATTCTATCTGAATGGACTTGGAACATAGATTACCCCATTTTTAGTGGCAATCTTATACAGCACATATTTATTGGAAGTTTATAATCTGCCAGTCATAGGCCAAACATTCCATATTGATTATTTCATTTAATCATCACAACCACTCTGAGTTAGGTGGTATTATCCCCATTTTTCAGATGAGAAAACTGACATGTAGAAAAGTTAGTAAACTGGCTCAAGGCCACGCATCTAATCCAAGTCAATCTGATTTCAGCATCCAAGGCTTAACCAACATGCATCTTAGACGTGCAAACTTCTTAGTCACTCAATTATTCCTTCAAAATGTTATGCCAATTTTTTTCTATATCAATATACACATCTAGAATTCTCAATCCAAAACTCAGCTTAAGGAGCAGGTGAACTTTAGGCAAAAATATGCTATCAGTCCTTGAAACAATGTACATTGCCTTGTGAGGAAGCCTGTCAAGAAGAATGTCATAGGCTGAATTTTTCTAGACTTTTAGCCAGCTTTTGACTCTGTGGACTGAAACCAAATATGAACCAAAGTACATGAGCTCAGTGGAGACTCCCAATCATTTGGTTCTTTTCCCACTGCAAGAATTAAGCTGGGCACAAGTGGTTTCCTCCGCATCTCTGCCCCATTATTAATTTCTATTTTTTAGGATTTAAAATAACTTGCATATGGACTGGTTGCATTGTAACCTGCAACAGAGAAGAGGGGTATAAGTTTCTTTATTTGATCCACCATATAGAGAGCAGACTGGTGCAGTGAGCAAACCATTTATCAGCTGTCTGCTTTGGGTGACTTATTCAACTCTCTCTGTTTCTTCATCTATAAAATGGAGTTAATAATTACATCTCCCTCATAGGCTTGTTATGAGGATTAAATGAGTTACTACTTATCAAGCACTCAGAAAAATATTCAGTGAATGTTAACTATTCTTACTATAGTGATGATAGAAGTGGTGGTTATTACTATTAGAGTAATCACAAAATGAAAGTGACTTTACCTACCTAATCAATCATGGTATTGAAGAACTGTCAGAAAGAACAATTCTGTATTAAGTATTCTAAACTAAAATCATTACATTTGGCTGCATTCTCCAAAATTAAACTTACCCATATCAATTCCTGACACCCCGATATTTAGTAGTAAATTCCCCTTCAGGGACCCCATAAAATAAAATCCACTAAAACTTTTTTTTTAAAGATTTTATTTATTTATTTGACAGAGAGAGACACAGCGAGAGAAGTAACACAAGTAGGGGGAGTGGGAGAGGGAGAAGCAGGCTTCCTGCTGAGCGGGGAGCCCGACATGGGGCTCAATCCCAGAACCCCGGGATCATGACCCAAACCGAAGGCAGACGCTTAACAACTGAGCCACCCAGGCGCCCCACCACTAAAACATTTTTAAGGTTCTCCCATAGTTGTGAAAAATCATCAGGAACATCTCCTTTGAAAATTCTGCATATCAAAGCCATATCATTCATGATCCATGATGTGAAATTCTGCATACTAAAGCTTGAACATATGCTGAAGGGCCCCAACTGCCTTTCCAGGAAAATCTGGACTTGCTGGCGGTGTCCCTACAGTCTACCTCAGTGCTTCCAGACAAGAATCTAGACTAGGATCTCAGTTTTCTCAGGAGACTAATGACTTTACCACTTACTTAACAAGAGACCCACCGGCACAATGGTGAAGCGCATGCTCATTAGGGCCAGAGAGACCTGTATTTGAATCTGGCCACTGAGCAGCTGTGACCCTTTGTTGAGTATTTAACCTCAGTGAGCTTCACTTTCTCCAACTGCAAAATGGGAATAATAATGGCACCTTCCTAACTAGACTGCTGGGAAGACTAAAGAAGGAACGTATAGGGGTGTCTGGGTGGCTCAGTCGGTTAAGCATCTGCCTTCAACTCAGGTCGTGATCCCAGGGTCCTGGGATCGAGTCCACCATCGGGCTCCCTGCTCAGCAAGGAAGCCTGCTTCTCCCTCTGCCTACAGCTCTCCCTGCTTGTGTTTCCTCTCTGACAAATAAATAAAATCTTAAAAGAAGAAGAAGGTAATGTACATAAAGTGTGTAGCATTCACTGACAACAACAAATAACCATTATCCCTAGTTTAGGCCAACACTATCAAACAGCAACATAACAGGAGCTTTTCTACTACCCACCTCCTACTAAAGCCTGGATAAGAGAAGCAATGCTTACAGATGATCCTTTAATCTGGGTCCCCTAAAAACATGTCCCTAGACAACATAGAACCTCTAGAAGATGGTAAACTTGGTTTTAGCTAACTTATCTCCTTAAAGCACTGTAACAGCATGATCCAGAATTGGACAGGGTCTAGGCCTCAATACAGGTTTATTTCTTACTGGCTGTGTGACCTTGAGGAAGTTATATCACTTCTTCAAGGCTGAGTTTCCTTATCATTAAATGGGTATAATGATATCTTTAAAAGGTAGTTGTAACAATTAAATGTTTATGAGAGTTAAATAAAACAAGGCATATAATAAAAAGTTCCTAGGATGGTGCCTGACACATAATAGGAACTCAACAAATTTCAGCCTCCTTGCAATGCATTTTTTTGTTATTGTACAGCTATAAAATTTGGTTGAGGGCACTATCTTCAACTATTCTTATTGCCCCTTATCTAAAGGCTCAAGTGAAACAATCCTAATAAAATCTTTACTTTCCTTTAAGCATGCTTTTCTTTTTCTGATAAGAAATATGTAACTGATTATGTCTCTCTCTTTTTTTTATCTTGGCTGCCAGGAAGCTCAGAGACAAATTAAATTCAACTCTAGTAACAATATTGGTGCTAGTGGTTCTGCGTACTGTATGTTCTCCCTGGTTTCAACATCTATTTTCACCCATACTTATTACAAGACACCTAAATCTTTTGTAGAGTGTGAGAAGCTATTAACTAACCAACTAATTAATTCAGTCAAGGGAAAAATAATGATTTAAGTATTAAGAAAAGAATACCAGACTTGAGGCCTTCAAGTCCTATCTCTTACATTTACCCCCTCTCTCTGAGCAATTCATTTAACCTTTCAGATCTACAGTTTCTCATGTCAAGTAGGAACAATAATCTCTAAAGACCTTTCAGAATCATTTATGTATATAAATGTGTTTTGTAACCTGTCAGGTGCTATATAAGGTCAGGTATTATTATCTTTATCATCAGAGAAGGGGTGAATGTCCACGTGCACACATGCGCGCGCGCGCGCGCGCACACACACACACACACACACTCCGGTGCAGGACTGAGGACCCCTGCAGGCAAACAGGGGGGATGTGTAGTGGCAGGAGCAGAAGGAGCCACCATGCTCACTAGTTAGGCTCACTAGAAAACTCCAGCAGGACTCATCGGAAAAAGAAGGTGCACGATGGAAATGAATGTAAGCGCTTCAAGGAACAATTCCAATTCAGTCAACATCTCAAGCCAATTTGCTGTTTGGCCACTGCTCTAAACTGATCTGCGTAGAGAACAGTGCAGATGAGACCGTGGTCTGCTCCTCATGTGCTTGTGAGCTGCACCCTCATTCTCAACAGACCCACCAGGAGCAGGCTGTGGGTCGCAAGGGAGCTTATAACGTGGGACTCCAACATCTCTCCTTAATCCCCTCTCAATGACAGCTGACATGTCACATCAACTGGTACATCCAGAAGGACTCATATACTATTAATGTAATTCAGAGAGGGGGATTTTTTAAAGAGCTAAATTTGGGCTAGAACCAAGCAGCTCTTAATAATAGAGAGGGTAGGTGTTACTCCATTTTTAGAATAATTCACCAACTTATTCTAGGAGTTCAAATGTTCTCTCAGCATCTCAAAGTCTTTTATTCCAAAACCCCATCCCCCTCACTGATAACTTAGGGCAGCAGGTGCCTGCCCGTGGAGGAGAAAAGAAGGAAGCTGCTCCAGAATGGCATGCTGGAAAGATGAGGAGGTAGGAGGGAGAGTTGAAAGTCACAGGTTCAAGTCTCGACCCTGCTTGTTGATTATGTGGGAATGTGATCAAGTCACTTAATAATAACTACTATACACTGACCCTTGTTATTTGCCAGTATCCTGTGGAGGCCTCAGGACTCATTTAACCTTCACAACCCAACAAGTACAGGTACCTTTCTCATCTTACTCTACACATTATAAGAACTGAGACTGAGAAGAGTCCAGCGACCTGCCCACCATCAAAAAAAAAAAAAAAGAAGCTGGTAAGTAAGGCATAGAAGGATCTGAACCCAAGCAAGATTCCAAGCCTGTGGTTGTAACCACTGCATAATATTGCTTTTGTAAATCTTGCTTTCTCCTTATCTGTAAAAGAAGGGAATAATAAAATGGACATTAGATTTCTCCCAAGGTTGTTATGAGGATCAAACATTATCCTGGAGGTGACAGCCCTTTATTCAATCTACAGTACTCTACAAATATGACAGGCTCCCACTCAAGTCAGCATGCATCTCCTAACACCAACTACTTGCTCAGCAAGGACAAGTGGTGCAATATGCCAAAAAGAAGTTACTTCTACATATTCGAAAGAAAGAAAAGAAAAGAAAAGAAAAGAAAAGAAAGAAAGAAAGAAAGAAAGAAAGAAAGAAAGAAAGAAAGAAAGAAAGAAAGAAAGAAGAAAGAAAGAAAGAAAGAAAGAAAGAAAGAAAGAAAGAAAGAAAGAAAGAAAGAACAACAATAAAGATTTTTAAAAGACATCTGTGAAAATGAGTGACTTGCTAACGAGAGCAATGAAGGCCAGGCTGATGAGCAATGGGAAAAGCCCGTTCAGAGTCCGCCCACGCCCTTCAGAAAGACACAACTGTCACCTAAACTGCTGGAATTTCAAATACAGTAAAAGCTATTCTACTGCTAGGCTCATCCATTTCCAAGGCAACCCACTTGCAAAGGATTTTTCTCTAGGACTCAGTTGACTTTAGACCAATCAAGTGGAAAACAACTATTCATAGCTATAATTTTCTAATTTTGAATACACCCAGCTTTGGAGAAATGAATAATGGAATCCTCCAGGACTTGATTGCACCCGATCAAGTGCTCATCTTCAGCCCAACCACTCTGCTATTACAGCTTCGTGATACAGGACAAGGAGAGCCCGAGCAGGAGTCCAAAGACCCCGTGCCAAGCCTGACTCCTCCAGGCCAGGATGTTATGACCTCAGGCAGGTTGTTAGCCTGTGGAAGCCTCTGATTTGCATTTCTAAAACAGGAATAATGCTTGCTCTAATTGCATCAAGGGTTAGGGCACAATTGGATTCTGTGTATAAAAACCTCCATAAGTTCCAGAGCACTACACAAAAATAAAATGTTGTGCAATGTATAGTCAACTCAGCTTAGGCAACTCTCTGAATGCCCTTTGAACTGAGTACAGAAGGCCCAGGGAAAACTTTCAATGCCGTCCAAAATAACTTTGATGGAAAAAATGCAACACGAGTCAAAGAAAGAAAAGGCAAAGTATGAGAACATGAAAAGTGACATAAAAATATACATTTTGCTACAGTCATAAGGCCTTCCTGGGATCTTTTCTGATTTCTTTTTAGGGAAAATACACATTTCCTGATCACAGGCTTCCAAAGTACAGTGAACAAAAATACACTGATGTCCTCGGTACATAAAGATTTCAAAATTCCTCTGGCCAAACAAAATCTCCTTTTGTATCGGACATTTCTCTTCTTGCCCTGGCTCTGGCAGAATAAGCTAACAAACCAAAACCACGGTCTAAATTGTCAGGGTGAGACGCCATTCCACGCTCTGGTGATATATGTAAAGTCACCCTGGAAGGGAATCACTGAGTAAGCAGAAGCAGGCCTGAGGTTTCTCTACCCTCTTGACCCTGTCACTCAATCCTCCTCTTCCTTACATCATGTAAGTCAGAGAGAGAAAAGGCATGTGTATGATTTAAAGTCGATGCTCCTGAAACATTTACCCAGAATGGTTTGCCCCTCCACCCTTCTGTACTCTAAACTGTAGACCCGGTATCCTCAGGGGATGATCCTGACCGCCAATGGAGTACCACATCAAAATGGACAGTCAAAGCTCAGACTCACTTGTGGCTCAAAAACAAACGCTTTCTTTGACATACTGATACAGTAGGAAGCAGTATTTGCAGAAAAGAAGGGAATGACACATAAGCAGAAGTTAGAGGTGATTCGAAAGATAAAACAGCATTGGGAAGAAAATGTGAAACTGGAAAGCAGAAAGTTCGGCTTTTAAACTTGGGTTAAAAATTGATGCTTTAAACGACGTGGATGGAACTAGAGGGTATTACGCTAAGCAAAATAAGTCAATCAGAGAAAGAATTATCATATGATCTCACTGATATGCGGAATTTTAGAAACAAGACAGAGGATCATAGGGGAAGAGAGGAAAAAATGAAACAAGACGAAACCAGAGAGGGAGACAAACCATAAGAGACTCTTAATCTCAGGAAACAAACTGAGAGTTATGGCTGGGTGATGGACACTGGGGAGGGTATGTGTTGTGGAGAGCGCTGTGAATTGTGTAAGACTGATGAATCACAGACCTGTACCCCTGAAACCAATAATACATTATATGTTAATAATAAAAAATAATAATTTAAAAAATTAAAATTTAAAAAAATTTGATGCTTTATACATGCAACTAATGAATCGTGAAACACTACATCAAAAACTAATGATATAGGGGCGCCTGGGTGGCTCAGTTGGTTAAGCGACTGCCTTCGGCTCAGGTCATGATCCTGGAGTCCCGGGATCGAGTCCCGCATCGGGCTCCCTGTTCAGCGGGGAGTCTGCTTCTCCCTCTGACCCTCCCCCCTCTCATGCTCTCTCTATCTCATTCTCTCTCTCAAATAAATAAATAAAATCTTTAAAAAAAAAAAAAACTAATGATATAGTATATGTTGGCTAATTGAACATAATAAAAAAATATAAGTAAATAAATAAATAATTTTTTTTTCATGTTTTGTTAGCAAAGCAAGTCACCTGACGTGGGGAAGTGTTACTCTTCACCCCTCCCCCTTTCTTTAAAGTTTTTATTTTGGAATGATTCTAGATTCAGAGGAAATTGCAAAAGCACTACAGAGAGGTTAAAAATTTTTTTAAAAATTGGTGCTTTAACTTACTCCATGCTTTTGGCATTCTACACGCCTAATTATTCACCTAAAATTGGTATCTTTCATTTTCTCAAATACTAGTCCAAAAAACATGAGATTATTTTTTAGATGGAATTTTTCTCAGTGAGGCCTCCCCATATTCAGGCAGTGTTGATGGCATGTCTTAAACAAAAGTACTTAGGCTCATCATGCTTCCTTGGGGAACAGAGCATTGTTTTATGCTCTTCTTTTTACCTGCTGTAGTGTTCTTCTCTTCAGGGTTTACCACATTTTTCTTTCTCATCCTTCAGATTTCGACTCAAGTATGACTTTCTCAGAGACTTCAGTCATTTTCTGACCTCCCTAATTTGGTCAAATACCACTATTAGATTTGATTGTGCCATACGTGCAAGTTAACGTTTAGCTGTGTGCGCATTTGCTTGGTAAGAATCAATACTGATAATACAAATTGAATATGGATGTGTACAGTGTCTTTCCAATTTCATTCACTCTAGCACGAAGCTGTGAAAAAGCCTGATCAACCTTCTTCATAATCACTGTAGTGTGATGGGTAAGAGCCTTTGCTTGGAGTCAGAGAGACCCCAGTGTCCCAGTAATGCCACTCACCAACCAGGTAATGCCGGGTGAGTCGCTCACGTTTGCGAGTTTCAGTGTGCTCAAGCCCCAGAAAGATGATATGAACCTCAGAGGACTTTGATGAAGAAAACTAAGGTTATATTTTTTAGGTACCTACAAAGGACCTAGACCACAGCTCATGTTCAGTAAATATTAATTATTGTTATTATCAACAATATTTTGTCAATGAAAATCAAGATACTTATGTACAGATTCATTCTTATTACTTCTTGTAATCCTCCTTGATAAGAAGAGAGAGAGAAAGGATAAATAAACATAAAGAGACCAACCTACAAAATTTAAGGGGTTACTCAGGCTCACCAGTGATAATGACAAAGTTAAGAGGTGTCAGGTCTTCCTTTCTGGAAGTAAAAACTCACATGACATTTTTGCCTAAAAACCAAACTGCAATTGTGAACGTGTTGGCATTTGGCACAGAGTTTATTTAAAATAAACTACTAACCACATCCAGTGGTTTCATTATTTACAAAGTAAATAATGGATCTAAAATATTAATTCACCAATACCCATTAAAATGTGTGTCAGCCACCTATCTCTTCCCATCAGAAAACGATACATTTCACCCAAGCACCATCAAGTACACCTAAGCTTACATCTTATTGGTCAGGACTAGTACGTGGCCACCTCTAGCCACAAGGAAATCAAGGTTTTCAGCTGCCACAATGCTGTCATGAACAAAATTGGGATTCTGGGGATAAAGAAGAAAAGGAAAATGCATATCAGGCAGACTACTAAGCAGAGTCTCCCAAAATGGACTTCCATGGTTATTTAAGCACAGAGAGAAAACCACCATATCCTTTCCGTCTAAAGCGAAAAGGGATATTCTGGTAGAAGCACCTTCGCTTGTTCACCCATCTGCGTTGGTCTACACCTGGATAAAGGGGCAGGGAAACCTAAGCAGCTCCTCACCCTCCCTCCCTTACTTCCTGACCCACTCCTGCTGCACCAAGGCCCAACGCAGGGCTACTTCTCCTGCGAGGCCTTCTCCCGCTCCCCCTGCCTAATTTAGGCACATCCTTTATGCTCTTATACCACCTTGGGTATAATTCCACAATAGCAATTATCGACATTCTCTTAGATTTCTCTAATTTGTGCCATTTTCTCCACTAAACTGTCAGGTGTTTTTTGTTTTTTGGTTTTTTTTTCATGAAATTTTCATCTCTGCAGGCCCATTGTCCAGGACTATGAGTGAGAAGAAGTACTCCATAAATATTTCTTGGATTGGATCAAAATGAATTAAACCGAAATGAACTAAACTGATTTACACTGTACTACACTGAAGGCTCAGGGATGTGGCCGCATCTCTTTCCTCACCCTATTGTGGCAGCTAACAGGGTGCCTGCCCAAGTACCATAAAGGATGATGACAAGCTTACAAGCTTATGCTTCATAGGAATAGATCATGTCTCAATGAGATCATGCATTCGCGTGGCTTTCTGGCCAAAAAGGAGGGTCAAAAAGCAGTTACATTAGCTTATTTCCTCTCAGGGGAACCATGGAGAAAGGAATAAGTCACTGTTTACCAAACAAAAGGCTGAGAAACATTTTTCCATAAGAATATGACAAATTAGTGAAAGTGACAAAAATAAATAAAAACCTACCACATACTCAAAAAGTTGCACAATTGCCTAAAAACCAAACTGCAATTGTGAACGTGTTGGCATTTGGCACAGAGTTCAGGATTTCAAGGAAGCAAGCCACTCTTTTATGAACACTGACCAGGAATGTCACAAGCAGCTTTTGATTAACTATGATTGTCACAGTATATAGGAATGGACTAACATATGGTGTTTTTAAAATAAACTACTAACCACATCCAGTGGTTTCAATTAAAGAATGGTTCATTGCTTACAAAAATTCCCCTAGACCCAGCTGTCTTCCAAAAAAGTCCCATTGCCTCACTCTGAATTTCCACTGTCATCAGGCAGATTACTAAGAGGGCCAGTCTTGGATTCGGTGTGGACACTCAGGGTAGCCTCTATATAAAGTAAGTACCTTTCTTCAGCTTTGTCTTGTGGCTGAACAAATCCTGGGGGTAATCTCCTATAAGAAGTCTAAAATGAACTGCAGAGTTATATTAAGTGACCTGCTAGAAGAATAGAGAATATTTAAAATATTTTTTTCAGAATATTTAAAATGATTTTATTTATACTACGGTGTTTTGGTGTAAACACACACACACGCCCTACAACAAAAACAAATATGAAGAAAAAGACAACTATAGCTATAAGACAAGGCCCAAGCTCCTTCTAAAGAGGATCATTTTGTTGAGAGGACTCTAAAACTAAAACAAAAAAAGTAATGTAAAGATAAAAATGAAAGGCAGCTAGAAAGTCACGGTAATCATTACATAATCATGGTGAAAAACAAACCCTAAGGAACTAAAGATAAGTCAGGTAGAGGCTACTCGAAACTGGTTTGAGGAGAGAATGTAGAGACCTGGTCCGGGTAGGTGATGGGGCTCTACTTTGAGGGGTGGTGACACGTTACCCTTTGCCACCAGCCCGGGGATTTTTCTGTTCTTCTTCGGTCTCACTGCCTTTCTTGATAGTCAGAGTTCCTCCACCTCCTCTTTCTGATAATTTGTCATCTCCTCAGTCTCTTCTTACCTTCAGTGTCATTCACGTGTGCTCTCCCCCAAACCGCACAACTGCCCAAAATAGAGAACTCAATGATGTTTTTAAAACTCAATTGTTATTTAAAAAGAAATACATTCTCCAGGTGGGTTCTTCTTATACATTGCCTTTGATTGATTTCTTTTTCATCTAAACTAGTATGAGCCTTCTATTAAAATAAATGTTCCCAGTCCCACTCTTGAAGACAGTACATTCTCCCCACCCACCAAACAAGAAGAGCATCTCTGGCACGTGTGCCTGTAGACAAAAATATGCAGAAAAGCTCCTCAAATTTACCCCATATTTACCACCTCGGTGTTTTTACAAATGTCAGAATCATAAAGTAACAGAATAGAAGGAGCTTAAGGAGAATGTAGCATAGACAGGTTTCCAGCCAGTTTCATGGGGGAATAAAATCTGTAAACCTTCCAAGTTTGGTGTGAGCATGCCAGCAGTAGGAAAAGTTTCCTTGAGCCACACTCTGCACACATACTTTCAAAAAAACTCTGATTAGCATTTGATCTAAATGAAGTGTCCGGTGGAACACCAGCTATCCACCCTTAATTCCTCTTTTTTTTTTTTTTTTTAGATTTTATTAATTTGAGAGAGAGTGAGAGAGAGAAAGCACAAACGGGGGAAAGGGTACAGGGAAAGGGAGAAGCAGACTCCCCGCTGAGCAGGGAGCCTGGCCTGGGGCTTGATCCCAGGGTCCTGGTACCATGACCTGAGCCGAAGGAGATGCTTAACCAACTGAGCCACCCAGGCACCCTTAATTCTTCTTAAACTAGAGTATCTTTTGCTCAAAATCTATATTTAAGAATTGGAGTAACAAGGGAGAATGTTCACTGTTTTTGGGTGTGGCCATCAATACATAATAATCCAAAAGCCTTTTTGAAATTTTTCACTTGTTTGTTTCCTTGGTTTTTGTTTGGGGTTCTCGGAAGTTTCACAAGAAGTAACAAAGTAAGAGTTAGACCAAAAATTGATTTAAGATTTTATAGTTGCTCATGCATGTGTTCTGGGTATTGGGTGAACCTGCAGTGAATTTCTAGTTATAGGAATTGCTATTCCCATGCCTTGGCAACAGAAATCAGCCTATTTTCTACTGAAAACAACTTTAGTTTTAAGCAAACACAGCTAGCTATATATGGCCCACATGTTTATTGTAAATTTGCCTTCAGAAGTCACATTTTCCATTACACCTAAATTATCCCTTCCCAAAGCCTCATAAATGAAGCAGAAGCAATTAAATATAATTGCTTTCTTTTGTGGCCTTTGTGGTAAAATTTTGATAACTGACAAAAAATAATTTTAATACACAGTGCTGTAGCCCAATAACACTTCTACCAGTAGTGGCTTTAAGTAAGGGAGCAAGTGCATCCTGCTTTTTTTTTTTTTTTAATGGAATTCTGCTTAACTGGCATGCAGCAACAGAATAAAAAGTTTCAGGGATGTTCTTGTTTCAAAATCACTAAACCATAATTCCGAGGAGGAGATACAAAGGTCATCTAAGTTCATCTCTGCAGCAACATGGATAATCTGTTTATCCATAATACACATAAATAAACAACGCCTAAGATTCTCTATGTAAGACAGTCCACAAACAGCCTTGATGACACACTCAGTAATTAACAAATCTCACTATCCTAAAGTAGCCTCTTTTATATACTATCCTCACTCACCACAGTGGAATACGAATCTGAAATGAATAGTCATAAGCAGAGGCAGGCTTATTCCAACTCAACATGCTATATGGTTCTTTAGAGAAATGTCATCTTAAATTATATTTTGCGTGCTTACATTAACCTGCGTATTTTCACACATTTTAATATTTTCCCATGAGAAAAAGTACATGCAGGGTAGCACTTTTATTTCTGTTTTGAAAAAACAGACAATTATTTTATTTATGTGCTAATTGGTCACTGCAAAACAAAGTTATAGAACTACATGACATGAGCAAGATCACTTTTCCTGGTCTTCTCTCTTGCCATTTCACCATCATTCAACTCCCGCTATTGTGCAACACTGGTGATTTCTATTTTAATCACACTTCAGTAAGATTTAGGTTGGAGGGGTACCATTTTTTAACTAAAGTAAGTCATTAATACTGAATAATCACATAACCTTTCCTCTTCAGTTTGTATTTCCTCAACAGGCTGGAATACTTTAAACTAATTGGTAATTTCTGGACATTTCATTTATGCCTCCAATGCAAAGGATACACTCTTTCAGAAAATGACTCAAAATAAGCATGAGCCCTTGCTCCTGCCCTTGAGGCTCTAACGACGCTGTTGGGAGAGATGACACACTCCTGAACGAAACAGGTAAGTGAGGACGGGAAGCGTTACCAGTCTAAATACCAGAACGTGTAATGCAGGGCAGCTCACAGGGGCTCAGAAACTGGGAAAGTTGTAATAAGTTAGTACTAATGTAGTCTTTAAGGACTTGAAGAAACAGAGCAAACCTATAATTTTCATTAAATAACTTAAAATATTAAAATTAACAGAGGAAACCCCATTACATTGTCAGTTTACTCTTAATGTGTAAGAACCCCAAGTTCGGGACCTGCGTTAAGTAGTGAGCCACATTAGAAGAGTTTTGCTTGTTTGCTTGCTTGCTTGTTTACTTGTTTGCTTGTTTAATTAAAGAGAGACTAGGTGGAAGTGAATTTAAGATGTCTGGCAGCCTTGTCTGAAAAAAGTCCCTTCTATTTCAAATAAGAATCTGAAGGCTGAAAATCCAAATAAGAAGATGTTGCCTTAGGAATTCAAAGGAAAGGGCAGACATGAGAGGCTGTGAAGGAAAAACCAACAGGACTCAGTGAGTGGCTGGCTATGGAAGAAAAAGAATAGGAAAGAATCAAGGATAATTGAGATTTTTATTATATAGGCAACCAGGATAGTAGGGACTCCATGCTCACAACACCTTCATAAAAATGTGATTAAAAAAAAAAAAAATCAAGTAACACTCCCCTTGCACTGGAAAGTTATTAAAAGAACCCAACATTCCTGCTTCCAGATTGTAGTCATGGAAGAACTCCAGAGAACTTATTTGTAGAATATACCCATGGTCTCCAATGGTCCCTCATCCCAACTACTTCTGCATCAACAGTTCAAACTCATAAAGTCTGGAATCAAATCCCTGGTATCAAGGACACATATAGTCCCTTAAGAACGATTTCCTTCAATATGAGAAATTTCCTAAACAGAATACCCTTTCAAGAAGATCCCTACTAGGGAATACAGTCAATGATACCGTAATAGTGTTGCATGGTGACAGATGGTAGCTACGCTTGTGCTGAGCACAGCACAGCATATACAGGTGTTGAATCACTATGTTGTACACCTGAAACTAATGTAACATGATATGTAAACCATACTCGGAATTAAAAAAAAAAAGATCCCTACCAGTACTCCACACAATTCCAATAATCACACTCATACTCACAAATATACTCACACCCTCAAGCTTCCTGTCTTATAAACTTGAACCCAAATCACAGGATGTGTCCTGCCTTCAGCTGAAGTGGTAATGCCTATGGCAGACAGTCATTTACACCCCCACTCACTTCATTAAAGTATACTTCACATCTTAAATTCCACACCTGCTGGGGTTTCCCCTGTTTTCCACCCCAAGTCACAACCTCCTTTTAGCCTAGAGTACCCCAGCACCTGGAGCACAGTAGAACCTTCTGAGGGCTCCTGAACTCATGAGTCACTATAAATAGAAGCAACATCAACTCTCCCATGACACATGTAAACACACTATTCGTAACATCTCATGGCATGATAAAATGGAATAACTATTGTAACAGAACAGTCAGAGGCAACAGAAATGACACCCTTCCATAGTGTAAGAACTGCCATTTGGAGGGCACGTCAAGGTGACTTCAGGAGGACTGAATTTCAGAAATTCAAGGCTCCCTGAGAGATGTATACGGTTAACTGCCTAAAAAGACAAAAGCACCGTGACACAGTCCTCCTGTGTTCACCAACATCACAGAGGAATAAACAGCAATTATTTGTACCACACAAAACACAACATTGCTGAGCCAACCCAGTGCCACCAAAAACACAAGTATGCCAAACATATTTCCTTTCTTTACAACACTGCCTTCAAGTTGCTGACCTGTCCCAGCCAACAGCCCTTCGCCAGGTTAATTTCACTGAGAAATACAAGGAGCCAGAAAGAGATCCTTCTCATGAAGGAGCAAACAGCCCACTTGCTTGCAGGGGTCCAGAACTGGGAATTCCAACTGCTGACCAAAATCAAGAACACAGTCAGCAGGCAGAGTCACAACAGGAACCACTTCTGTCCCCTTGAGAGTCATGTTTCATTGGTCTTTTCACCTACCAGTCAGCATCCAGGTGACACCCACTAGCAAGTTTAAAAACTAAATTTAGATTAGTTCTCTCAAAGATGCCATTGAGAGCAAGGAGCCAAGCTGATAGCTAAAGCAAAGGGATAGCCAGCGGGAATTTGTAGTAGAAAAGTCCAGAAGAGCTTAAAGTATACTGATTAGCGTTCATAGGATATTAATCTCTACAAAGTTTTAGTCTGAAGCTTCTGGCGTTACCTGTGTGCAATGGAGAGGGAAAAAAATGAGCTTGTTCAGAGTAACTCAAAATAATAATTGCTAACCATCATTGTTAACCAGATGCACTGCTCATTTAATACTCAGAACACTATGAATTAAGTTCTATGATTATCTCCTTTTCACACATGAGGAAACTGGAACACAGGTTAAGTATCTTTGCCAAGGTTGCACTGCTGATAGGAGCTGGGATTCAAACTCAGTCTGGCTCGAATATGTGTTCCTAACCACTGCCTTCCAGGTAAAATTACATTACAAGTGCTTCTTCTGAAAAGGCAAACTCTAAGTTTTCGTTTTTTTTTTTTTTTTAATATAAAAGGACTTTGTTTCAGACCTAGAGAAAAGTACTTCCTCCTACTTATATAAGATAAAAAAAAAAAATAGAGAAGAGGGTGAAAGAGACACTATAGTTCTTTTGTGTTGTGTTTTGTTTCTTAACAGGGACAGCATCTACCTCATTCCACACACATTCCAAAGATCCTCTCCTCCCCTACCATACTCATTCATTTGGGGGATATGCACATGGCATATCAAGAATAAACAAATCTTACTTTATGACCTCAGACTTAAGGGTCTTGCCTGAAAACATTTAAAAATCATGAAAAAACAGAAATGCACTAAGAAGAATGAGGTCAGGTAGAGGGAGGGCAGAGGGGTGTGCACTGGGAAAACGGGAAGTCAGATGACAAAACCCCAAATAATCTTGGCTCCTATGAAAAGGTACTCTGTTCATTTACCCGGAAGCACCAAACAAAAGCAGCTCCCCATTTCTCTGTTTCAGTTTCCTGAATATAACTGGATCACCAACTGGCATCCATTGTTCCCGGCTCACAGAACAATGTTCGCTAGCATAAATCCATCAGTTCTGGTACATATCCAAAGAGCTAAAAAAAGAATACCACAAGATTGAATGAGTGTCTATATGCACATACCTCGCAATATGACTCTACAACAGGCAAGTCATACGTGTGAGAAGCAGTTAGCACCTCCAAGCACTGATGCATGCTCCGCTTGTCAAGAAATATAATACACATCAGACCAATAGGCTGAACGGGATATTCTGTGTGTCGCTCTGTTTCCTAACATTTTACACACCTTCAGCGTCTCGGCACTCACAAAGCAGCCTATGATTCCCCCACAAATATCCCAGGACACTAACAAAATGACAAGTTCAGAGGTCAAAACCATCTGTGGTGGGAAGCTGTGGTGTGTTTCTAGGGCCTCTCTCCTCAAAGACCACCTTCCCACCCACTTTCTGGGCAACCCTCAGAGGATGGCAGCTGCGAACTTAAAAAAAAAAAAAGCACATGGTGGAGGAGGCAAAAAGGATTATTTTTAAGAAAGAGCACAATCTAACTTTTCTCTCCACCACCCACTCCACACCACCTCCTCATTCCCTTGTCTCTCCTCCTGCTTGCTCTTCCATTTCACTCTTCTTCCCCAGCCTCTCGCCGCATTGCTCAGTGAACCACACCTTCTTGCACGTGTTTCCTTCTCTGTGGCCCCAGCTGGGCCGGCGGTTCAGGCACCACACCGGGAAGAGCAGCTGGGTAAGGACTCGGGGCTGCCACCAAGCTCGGAGGAACAACCCTAGCTCCTCCTTAAGGCTCCAGATGTGTGGGAACCAAAACCTGCCTTCACTTTTTAGAAGCCCTGCCTTGACAGGAGAGCCATGAAGAAAGGAAGCAGCACCTCTGTTATGAGCCAAATGAACCTGTTAATTATGTCATCTTCCTGATGTGCCTAACTAATGGAAGATACTTGGCTTATTTCTTCTTCTAAATGCCCTTAATTATTCAATTCCGCGCCTCTTTAATACGGCTTCTGGAGCTGAGCTGCCTGAATTCTGCATGGAATAGTAAGCATTTTTAAGTGTACATGATGAATCCATGTGCCCTGTGGATGAATTTCTTCCATCAGCTGTGGGCGACAAGCAACTCAACACACTCGGGAGTCATCTACCCAAACCAAAATACCACTTTAACAATAGTTAAAATAATGAGGCACTTTCCAAAGTGGAATAATTAAAAGTTAGGACCAGATTTTATGTGGCGAGGGAAGAAGGCAGAGCAGGGAAATATAAAGATGATGTGCAAGGATTAAAAACAAGAAAATCAGCTAGATCTTTATCAATTAATGTGAAATACTCAGACCAATAAAAGCAACATTTGTGTCTTCCTCTGTAGTAATCCATTCACTCAATTACTCTTCAATAAGCATTTATTAGGCACATCCTATGTGCCAGGCACTGTGCTAAGTGCCAGAAATAACATAGTGAACTTGAAATCTGATCCTATCACTCAATGAGCGAACAATCTAGCATCAGCATAAGACAAAACTGCAAGCTCACAGAAGCACAAGTTGAAGCAAATAGTATGAAGGAAAGAAAGAGCTGAGAAAGAATGACACTGGAGAACCTATGTTAGAGTAATAGGGGCCTGTCTCCACAACATATGAAAGCTAGAACATGGGACACCTGGGTGGCTCAGTCGGTTAAGGGTCTGCCTTCCACTCAGGTCATGATCCCAGGGTCCTGGGATCCAGTCCCTCATTGGGCTCCTCGCTCAGTGGGGAGTCTGCTTCTCCTGCCTGCTGCTCTCCCTGTTTGTGCTCACTCGCTCGCTCTCTCTCTCCGCCTCTGACAAATAAATAAATAAAATCTTAAAAAAAAAAAAAAAAAAAAAGGCCACAACATAAAGGGAAAGAAAAGATAACCAGGACAAGAACGGGGTGACCATTCCAGGAAGACAGGACTACATGTGCAAAGGCCCTGAAGCAGAAAGGGTTTGGGCACCAAGGAACTGAAAAATCAGTGTGGCTGAAGTTAAGTGAGCAAGACGAGAATGACACATAGCAGGACTGGTGAAACACTGTGGGCCATGATGTCCAATCAAGATTTTATTCTAGGGACAACAGGAAATTTTCAGCGGAAGAAGGGCATAACTCAATTTACACTTTATGATGATCACTGTTGCCTCTGGGTGGAAAAAGACTTGAAGAGTGGAGCTTGTTGCAACTGTCTAAGCAAGAGATTCCCTGGACCAGAATGTGGCAGCAAAACTGAAAAGGAGGAGACAGATTCAGACATATTTTAGAAGTAGAACCAATAAAAGCCATTGAAGGATTGTATATGAGGGTGAAATAAGGAAAGAATCAGAGATGACTCTCATCAAGTTACTCTATTTATATACAGGGTTTTTCCAGAAGTTACAAGCATCACCTGATATAATGTCAGGCTCATGCAGGAATCTGATCTATGGGACATGGTATGCCTGTATGCGCATAAGGAACTCAAACACCTGGGCCCAAGAATAACAGAAACTCTGTGTAGCTGTTCTTGAGAGACAATAATGGTATACTAGGCAGATACTTCAGTGAGTTTTCCCATAAGAATTTTATTGTCATGTTGGTGCCAGAGCCCTGTAGCTTCCCCAAAAACCTAGGGTTAAATGCCTTTCCATACCTGAGTGCAACAAGGCTGACTTTCACATATAAGCGCTCCAGATAAACCAGCGACCGATCCATTTAGTCTCCATGATAAGCAGTAAAGAAAATATAAATTTCTAAGAGGACCTTCATATCAAATTGGATGACCCACTGGGGCGCCTGAGTGGCTCAGCTGGTTAAGCATCCAACTCTTAATTTTGGTTCAGGTCATGATCTCAGGGTCGTGAGATTCAGCCTGGGGGAACTGGGCTCCATGCTGGGTGTGGAGCCTGCTTGAGATTCTCTCTCTCACTCTCTCTTTGCCCCTCCCCTGCACGTGCTCTCTCTCTCTCTCTCTAAAAAATAAATAAATAATAAAATCAGCAATGCTCTTTAAAAAAAATCGGATAACCCAAGTCAAGTATGTTGAGGCATATTACAAGCATAACTTATTGACTAGCAAGAAAATAACTATAAAATGCACATTTACAAATAATTTTCTTATGATCAGTGAACAATTGGGTCCTTAACAACAGTCTCTCCATATGACCCCTTCAGAAACTGAGTATACAACACAATACAGTACTCCCCAGGGAACAGACCTCAGAGGGTAAAAAGAATGGACTGCCTTGTTTATTTTACATGCTGCATGCAAGCTGGTCCCCAACTGCCACAGAAAGCAATAGGCCCCCCGTGGTTGGTGCACATTTAGTCTCAGCACCTTTCTGATCTGTTCATTCCCTTTTACCTCTTGAGTGTTACTGGCATTGTTTCTGTTGCCCTTCCTAAAAAGCTGGTACATAATTATCTCAAAATCCCGTGGCCCATTCATCTAGATGAGCATCTCTCACCTTTTTAGTATTTATAGTGACGATGCACTCTCGTTCATACTCTGCAGAATGAGAGATGACTCAGAGACAGAGGGAGAGAGAGAGCAAGAGATCTATACACACACACACACACACACACACACACACCTCAGGGAGAGCCCTCTGGTTCTGGCACGGGCTTCGCCAAAACAGACAGCAAATAGAGATAAACAGTAGTAATTTATTTGGAAAAGGGTGTAATCTTTTCTTCCTGCAGACTATTAACTATTACCTTTTTTATCTGCATTTCAAGGACTTTGCTTGAAACAGACCCCATTATTTTAGTCAGTATATGAAGGATTCCTTTCAGAAAGGCTTTTCCCCAACATTCTCATGAAAAGTACAGAATTCTTTCCTCCTGCCCTTTGGTCCTTCCTGTCTTACATTTATTCTAATATCTTTAAGTTTTAATTTTGTGGTCTATCTCCAAGCTCTCCTCCAACCTTTGCTCTCCAATCCGGTGGTCCATTGGTACTGTTCCTCTTAGGATAGTACTTCCCTAGCTCCTAAGCCACCTGCTCAGTTTCAGTGGTGAGACTATTCGAGAGTCGTCACAGATTCACATCACTACACTTCACACCCTCTTTAATTTAACTCTAACTTCACTTTTCAACACTGCTGAGCCATTAATTCTAATCTGGCCTCTCATCACCTGCAGTGACTGAGCCGGATCTTTATCGGTGCCCCCCATAGTGCATTTCATTGCAGGTTCCATATTTCTGCAACTGGAGCGAAAAGATGAAGAATGTACAGAGCTCTGCCAACATGAAAAGCTGTCACTATATAGCTCCTGTTGGGGAATCTCCCAAAATTGGCATGTGTTTCTTTTGCTTCTCCCTTCTTCACATACTCGTTCTCACTGCAGCCACAAAGCTCCCCGGATAGCCAAATATTCTCCACATCAAGAGAAGGAAAAGCAACATACGCATACACCCAAATACACAGTCCACCCTATCAACTGAATCCTTGGGTGTTTGTTCTCTGACCTCTCATTACCCTGTTCTCAGTAACACTTCTATCCAACGTATGATATTTAATATGTTCAACATTTCAAGAACTGTATCACTCTACATTCTTCTCTGACTCGCAGGATGCTTTTCCACTCTTCCTTTTCAAATCATCAACCTCGTCTAAAACCTGGTTAAATGCCATCTATCACCCTATCAACGTCATACACATATATAGTTCTCATCTTGACCTACTGTCTTAAAACAACCTATTTCGAAGCAGTTCTTTGAGTCTTCCAATTACTATTGATTACTGTAGTTAAATACCATGTATAACACTCTGCCCTACTTCACCAGTCAAAATGTAGAATACACAAGCATGCCTAAGCTTTGTCAGATCTTATCAGAATCTTACCAGGTCTCCTGCTAGAACAACCTGCTAGGACGAGAAAGGAGTCCCACAGACATTATCCTTTAAGAGGAGACCATCCCAGTATGATTGTGCCCCTCCCCATTAGTCACAAGATCCTAAAAGGTGTCTTTCCCGAGGATGTGGAAGTGAGGCGGAGAAAAGCAGCAACACCCAGGGAGTACTCACTGAGAGGTTTCAGGATGCTGCTGCTAGATTCATCAGCATTTTCCACATCTGACTTATCAGAGTAGTTCTCAGAGACTCTTTCCTTCTCCTTCTTTTCTTTGTGCCCTGTCTTTCTCTTGTGGCGTCTCCTTCTCCTGTAGCTCTTCGGCACATGGACCCCAATGTAGATGGTATGGTGACCTAAGAAGGTACACAGATCATCAGTCATTTCAAAGCACAGTCTCTGCTGCATATAAATTTCACAAGCTCCTCAGGCCAGAAGAAAATGTCTATGGATTCACTACCATTTTGTATTTGACAAATAAACTGGAAAAATAAAATATCTTCCCAATTTTCAGTTCGGTAGAGTATAATTCAATCTGTTGGCTGGTGCTAGGGTCCTGCGAGGGTGTACTCCAGTTCTATTCAGATAGACTCCTTTTAAAAGCTTAGGGAAACCAAAAAATACCAAGCCAGAAATCAGGAATCCTTGATTCTGGTCCTACCTCCATCATCAATTAGCTATTTGACCTTGAGCAGGTCCCTTAACCATTGTGGGCCTCAATCTCGTCATTTGTATAACAAGAGGCTTACATTCGGTCATCCCTGGAGACCTTTCCAGTTCTAACCTTCCTGAGTCTGTGACTGAACTGAACAGGGTGCTGAAAAAGGAGGTCTGGGAGCAGCAAAAAATAAAGATCTAACTCAAAGTTCAAGAAGTCATTCTGCTTGGTATGATAAGCTTTTGCATTAAAACTTTTTTTTTTTTTTTTTTTTTTTAACCAAATCAGCAGAATAGAGACTTAGAACTGGGACAAATTGAGAAAAAATAAGACATACTTGGAGAGAAGATTTTAGAAATACTCAAATGTTCACACTAGGAAACAGCTAAAATGAATGTCAGTTACAGTGCCATTCTCATTTTTCTTTTTTCGTTTCCAAAAGTTTCTAAAAACTGGTTGTTGCAATGATAAAAATAAACGCAGCCCAGCAAAAATTGCCTTGAAGAGAAGGGCATGAGGAAAAAAGATTGTGAAATGCTTTTAGTTCTCTAGATGGAAGAAGCTGCAAAACTGACAAGTGATATTATTTTTACAAAATCTGATAAGACAGGAAAAAAAAAGGAACTCAAAGTTCCACATTTTTTTTTTTAATTGGGAAACTTTTACTTTCACTTTATATACAGCATAACTTCTGAAACTATAGGAGACTCTTAATCATAGGAAACAAACTGAGGGTGGCTGGGGGGGGGTGGAGGATGGGGTGGCTGGGTGATGGACACTGGGGAGGGTATGTGTTGTAATAAGCACTGATGGTATTATATAAGATTGATGAGTCACAGACCTGTACCCTTGAAACAAATAATGTTATATGTTCATTAATTGAATTTAAATTTTTTTAAAAAGGTAAAAAAAACATAAATCATGAGAATAAAAGGCATAACATAGGGAATACAGTCAGACATTACAATAGTGTGGTTTGGTGACAGATGGCAGCTATACTTGTGGTGGGCACACATATTGTACAGAGATGCTGAATCACTGTGTTGTACACCTGAAACTAATGTAATACTGTGTGTCAATTATATTCAAATAAAAAGTTAATTATTTGGGAAAAAAAAAGAATGTGGGAACCACCGTCTCAGAAGTAATGTGAAAACTTTTTTTTTTTGAACTGCAAATTAGATGAGATTATCTCATCTTTCCCACTTCCTATCCTATTCTAGAATTAGTCCTTGATGACCACTTTACAATGCCACAGATAATATCACACACCTAACATGCAATACATATACATGCAGTATGTCTAATATAAACTGCTGTGAGTTACTTTCGACAGAAACTCATCAGGCATATCTAAAAACACTCTCATTCACAGGGGTGTTCCCTTAAATTGGAAGGATTAAAACAATTATATGCTCCTTTAGGAAAGAGCTTCCAACTAAGGAAGGCAGATCCCTAAGTGAATGGGTTAGCATTCCAAAAAAAAAAAAAATCTGGTATTTGGAATGAAGTTGGAGGCATCTATATAAAGTATGAAACTCCCCCCAACACACACAGACACACACACACCAACTCAACTATTACAAAGCACAGTGAAATTCTCCTCACAGAATGAGTGCCAATGAGAAATTTATCGTGTCTAACCATTTGCGAGCAAACTGTTCTCATGGGAAAGCTATATTCTCCTAGGAAGTAGGAAATGTCTCAAAAACAATGTGAATTAAGAAACAGTGTCAATTGTTTCCTGTACTCCAGTTACTGAGGGAGTCCTGCAGCTTTATCTCGAGTCACACAATATATGTAAGCAAAGCCAACCAATTTCTAGAGTAAATCAAACACTGAGCTTGGTTGCTTTCGTTCAGGAATCAGGAAAACATCATGAAAAGAATTAAGAAGTTAGAAAATTTTAAAACCTGTCACATTAAATATTTTCTACATCTTATTAAATAATGGCAACTAAGCAAAAAAAAAAAAAAGTCAGTGAAGCTACATTAGTCATACTGATATTACACAGAAAGATTTTTTTAGTGTATTTACCCACAGTGTCTTTCATAAGTCACTTAAAAGATAGTTCATATGGGCTATAGGATTTTAAGGTAAGATTTCTGACTATAAACTGTTGTTGTTGTCAACCTAACCAAAGAGGGTGATTCAGAGAGTGAGCTTTCAAAGCCCACGGAGAGGAACATACCTGACCTTCTGGGACCTAACTGGAGTTACACCACCACAAAAATGGTGCCGTTTTATTCACACCATGATCACATGCTTTCCCACAAGTCCCCACCCACTCCCCCACCACTTTATGAAGAAAATTCAGCTTACCCCCATCTCCTCTAGCTCCTGCCTCAGGTGCTCCCCCCAACACACACCCTTCACGGACTTTCACACACTTTCACACAGATGGGGAAGCTTTCAGATATGATGATGCTCTCTGGAGCCCAGATACTAAGCAGAACTGCAGTTCCTTGCAAGACACCCCAAATTTCAGACTTTTTTTATCAGCTTTATTGAAGTATAATTTACATGCATAAAATTCACTCATTTTAAGGGTACAATTCAAAGATTTTTAGTATATTTACAGAGTTCTGCAACCATCACCCTAATCAACTTTAGAATTTTTCCACCAATCCAGGAAGATCCCTCCTGCACATGGGCAGCAGTGCACCTTCCGCCCCCACCCCCATCCCATACAACCACTCCTAATACTCTCAGTGATGGCCTCTGGTAAGCTACAATTCTCTGGCACCCACATAGCTGTGACCTTTTTTGTGGGTATCCTTACAGCACAGTAGAATAGAATATTCCCCGAGTAAAGAAGATACTGCTTTCCAAGAGCTGCCAAAGGAAATCATGACACTGGGCAAAACTCAAAAGCATCCTCCTTTTCTTCTCACACATTTCCAGTAACTAAATTTTCCTTTTCTGTCTTGGGTTCAGGGAGAAGAGAAAGAGCATGGTCCTGCGGTTAAATAAACCTTTAGGAACTCAGGGACGGTGCTTGTGTTGCATCAATTACCTCTCGGTCACCGTCCACTTCAGCTTCTTCGCCCATGGGAGGAGAGCAAGACCCCCTCACTCTGAAGAGTGAGGGGAAGGCATGCTTTCTCAAGGTGATGACCAAATATTTCATAAGCTGTACATGCCAAGTAACAAAAACACCAAAAGTAAAATGAGCTCAAATGGAAGAT
Organism: Neomonachus schauinslandi; assembly: GCF_002201575.2. Taxonomy (NCBI): domain Eukaryota; kingdom Metazoa; phylum Chordata; class Mammalia; order Carnivora; family Phocidae; genus Neomonachus; species Neomonachus schauinslandi. Next base: position 147,058,777 of record NC_058404.1, read on the forward strand.
TCTTTCTTGCTGCTCCCACAGAATACCTGTCTTCAGGAAGCAGAATTACTGATGAAAATACACTATTGTTGATAAGACTCTCCTAGGTGGATTGCAGTATTTATTTTCAATAAAATATCTTAACCTGTCTCAGAGATATGTCATGAAGATTGATGGCTATTTTTAAAATTGCAACTCATAAAAATGAGAGCAAGCACTTAGGTAATCTATAAAAGTTGAGGGTGTAGTATTATTTTACATATAAAATAAAAAATGAGAAACTTGACAGACAAGTTTTCCAATCCAGCAAGAGTCTACAAAACCGTAGATGCTAAAAGAATCAGGGACAGTTACCCGCTTAACTTGTAAAAGAATTTTAGACTAAAAAAATATATATATTTGAGATATATATATATATAATATTTATATATATATGATCAAATAAAACCTCTCTGCTAGAAATGTCACCAAAAACTGCTTCCAAAATTTCACCAAAAACTTCCTAAGGAGAAGCAATAATTTTTTTTAAATAGCTATAATTCATAAGAAAATTCTGGTGATTGTTTCAACTACACTCAAGCAGAAAAAAATTTAAGGTGATTGCATTAAATATTATTAAAATAAAGCTTGCATTTTTGCTACTAAAATTTGTATAAAGTAAAACTACTGGAGTCTACATTTGACGGTGTTCATCTAGGTGTGAGTCAAAGGGCATTCAGTCCTTGATTTGGCAGTGGCCTCAGTATCATGTGCTCAAATAAATACCCTGCATGCCTTTCTCTGACAGATGGGGTAAGTTCCCAACAAACTCTAAATGTCTCGGGAATTTCTCATACTCCATCCCACAGCCAGTACTACTGGGAAGAAAACATGGCTTTCCTAGTTATCTCTGAATGTCAGAAATTATCACTAGGTGATGCTTACATCTTCCCATCCTCACCTGCTCCACCTCAGCTGAAAGCAGTACTGCGATGCTATCATGTCCAGTTCTTCCAATTCCTGAGATATTTCTAAATTCATGTCATTGATAGTTGTGATCATATTTTCAGACCAACAGAGAACTCTTACACTCAGTATCTCTGTATTCATTCCAGTTAAAGAGGCTTTCACAGACACCACCAAGGATGATTTAGAATTTTGTAGAATTAAACCCATCAAACCAAAAGAGGGTTTTACACCAGCCAAACTCAAAATTCTATAAAGCACTGGGTAGTTAAACACCATATGCCTCTATATGCAAGATCGATCTATTAGCTCCTTTAGGAAACATATTACTGTGCTTACTGTACATACAGATGATAGCAACAATTTGTTGGATACTTACAAATGTGCCAGGTTCTGGCTAGGTCTCTCATATCTATTACCTCATGCAATCATCACTACTGTACAAATTAGATACTATTATCCTAATTGTACAGGCAAAGAAACCAAGGTTCAGGGAACTCACGGATACCATCACCAGCTAACTCATTAAATCTCAGAGGAGAAATAGGTCTCAGGTGTCAGTATCAAGAACAGTGAGTGCTTCATCACTGCTTTAGCGGTGGTTTGTCAGTTTGGCTTTTTCTTGTGTGTGTGTTTGGGGGGTGGTTACTTATACTATACAGTATACAGTATTGATACTCTCAGTCTTATAACTGATTATACTTCCTTCTTTGTGTTGGCTGCTAGAAATAAAGAGACAAATCTCAGGCCAACCAGCAGCGGGTAGGCAGAGTTTTGTGACATGCATTTATACACTAACCTCACTCTTCAGCTTTTCAACTATTATTTTCCCTTCACACTAAGCCATTTTTGGAATTAGACAGTATATAAATATTTTTAAAAAACTGAGATGTCAGTACTGAGGGAAGAGGTTGGGGATGGCTGAGTGTGGCTGTGGGGGAGGGGAGATTTCCAGGCAAAGATTTAGACCTATAGATTTAGATCAATCTAAAGGATCACCAGAGGACAGGTAAAATCTTTGCCATCCCCATCCTCTTACACACATCTCTAATTAAACACTGAGGGATGGGGCGCCTGGGTGGCTCAGTTGGTTAAGTGACTGCCTTCGGCTCAGGTCATGATCCTGGAGTCCCGGGATCGAGTCCCGCCTCGGGCTCCCTGCTCAGCAGGGAATCTGCTTCTCCCTCACCATCTCCCCTCTCATGCTCTCTCTATCTCATTCTCTCTCTCAAATAAATAAATAAAATCTTTAAAAATAAATAAATAAACACTGAGGGATGTTCCAAATTTGATTTTTATCCACATGGTTTCTCCTCCTATAATCACCTGAATTTCTGTATTTTTCCAGTTCAAAGATTCCACGATGCTTGACACTTTATATAACCCTTCTAGAACTAATCAGCAATATTCCCAAAATATAAGTCAAATACTGCCTTCCCTGACTTAGCTAAAGTAAGCTGATTTTATGCCAACATGCCTAAAACATGTTGTATCTATTGCCAAGAAGGATGTAAGGGAGGGAAGCAAAATTAAGAGGTATTTATTATTTCTATTTTAATTATGAAAAAATGGAGAAGAGGAGGCAGAGCAGCTGGATGAGTGACAGATTATAAAAAGATGCTACAGACTTTACTTCTTAAACCAAAACAAATGTCAAAGATTTTTTAGAAGTACAAAAACAAGAACCTTAAACAGACTCATAGTATCAAGTCCAGATGCCACAGAGGCTGTGGGTTTGACACTTTGCTGGAGGGGAGGTAGGTGGGGGGGGGGGCGGGCACGGGATGGGCTAAATAAATGTTGGGCATTAAGGAAGGCACTTGTCAGGATGAGCACTGGGTGTTATATGTAAGTGATGAATCACTAAATTCTACTCCTAAAACCAATACTACACTGTATGTTAACTAACTTGAATTTAAATAAAATCTTGGAAGAATAAAGTTGTTACACATTCTTTAAAAAAAGAATAGATCAGTACATATAATCTGAAATACTTTAATAAATGAAATACAAATAATTTGTTAGCTTATTATTCACCAACACCTAACAGTGTCCATAAGCAGCTCTAATAAGATATAATCCAAGTAACACTGCTGTAATTTACTGGGGCATAAATATCAGCTCATGAAAAGAAAACCCCCTCCAAAGGGCATGGTATAATTTTGCAGTTAACAGGGAGAAAGTCAGACCTTGAAGAAATGTTTGCAGGAGGGCCCACATTTTAAACATAAACCACTACACAAGCAAGGCCTGATTTCTTTTTTTGTATTTTGGATAGGGGTCACTTTTCACATAGAAAAAAAAAAATAATGCATATGCGTATTAATAGAAAGTTATATATTACTTATGTAATTTATTTATAAGTAATTTTGAATGTTGATGAGTAATCTCTTTTAATATTAATGCTACCAATTACGCTTAAGATTAGGCATGCAAGCAAATAAACAGTCCAAGTGATGAAAAACAGGAAAATACTTTTCTTCCCACTGAACTGCATGGGAATTTTGTCCACTGAAAGCCTCAAAGAAATCCTTAAGGCAACCTGAGGTTCCCCAAGCAAGACTGATAAGAAATCTCAGTTTGTTATCTGTTGTTTACTAAGTACAGTGCTTTTAATATTTAATATTTGATGATGATGATAATGGTAACAATCGCTAGGCAGAAACAAACAGCTACAGGAAAAACGTCCTGAAAGGGAGTCAAGCTTATGGTTATTCAGCTAGCCTCCTGTCCTTTAGCTCAGTAAACTTGTCCCCGTCTTTTAAGTACTCATTTCTAGCAAAGTTCTAATTATAGTCTTTAGGTACAGAGGAGGACTCGAAGACCACACACTGAGGTTAAGATTCCATTATAGTTACCATTACTGATAGCTAATAAGAGGCAAAAAACTGACCAGCACGATAAAAAGTTTGAATTAGTGAATATTTGTAAAGAAATATAACTTTATATGTTCAGTGGTCATCAATTATTTGAAAACATCTAGGCTAAAACAACCATTCAAAGGTAGTACTGAAACCTACCTTAATGAATGAACAGGACTAAAAGTCATCTTATTTTTCATAAAGTGCAGTTCCTGAAGTGCTTCACAATCTCTAAAAAGTTGACTCTCCAAAGTAATTTTAACTTTGCTCTAGCAAAATCTCTTTTCTATTCATCTGTAGACATAAAATATAATCTATATGTATATCTGTATCTCTATATTTCTATCTGCTAGATATAGGTATATACAGATATAGAGAGAGATCTGCATAGTCTCCATACATAGGGAGATGCATAGAGAGAGATCAAATTTATGGACAGTCCAAATCAAGCCATGTCAATAAAGCGTTTCCCACCATGTATGGTACATAAAGGTGCCACACGAGTGTTGATCCTCCTTCTCCCTTCCCTTTCCAGGGGGGAAATACAGAGCACGATTGCTCCTTATTCCTACCACCCTCGAGCCCGGATAACAACTTGTGAACCCCTTCCACTCTCTAGCAAAGGCACTCGTGAGGACAGAAGAACCAACTTTAGACCAAGTCTAACTTGCCCCTCAGTGGGCTGCTTTAGTCATTATACAGGGTTTAAACATTCAACAGAGGCAACACCTTCCATAACCTCAATCTTCCCTCACCCTGCCCAGAAACACATGCCTGGCAATCTCCACCCTGCTCTGGGTAGAGTTTCACCCAGAGCCTTCACGCAGTAAGTGCCAACCCCCAGGAGCTCTTGTCCTTTGACTTAACTGAGCAAAGTAGATTGCAAGCAAAAGACCTGGGAAGGCCAGCGCCAGGCAGGGCAGTGCTAAGAGTGAGGAAGAACCACCCAACAGGAAGAGATGACCCCCCCCACTCATCCTGATACCCCAGAACCCAAAAAGACCTGATGAATTTTAATGTGCACTACACATGCTGTCAAACAAAATCCACCTGTGATCCAAACACTGAGAACTGACAGTTTCAATTATTTCTCTTGTGATCACCATTTGCACAACTGAATGGGAAGCAGGTTTGGAAAAGAGAAAACAATGGCTAATCCAATGGTCACTGATAACTGGATTTGCAATTGCAGCCAGAGAGGCAGCTGAGAGAGACACATAAATGCACACATTCACACTCTCATCCTACCCACATTGTCCCTCTCCAACTATTATGGCTTCCCTTTTAGCACCGGCCTACGCCCTGGCTGGACAATAGGAAGAACAGTCTTTAGTTGCTATAGACAGATAATCCACCATATAGTTAATACACTCACGGCTAATCAGGTATCAAATATTTAATATTCGTTCAGATAATTCCTTGCTCTCACATACCTACACATGGGTAAATGACATATGGATAATGCCACAGGACTAAAACAATGACCAAGAACTAGGGAAAGTGCTCTGAGAGACTTGTATCAGCCTAAATAAGTCCAACCCCAGAATCTCCATGGCTATGGTTTTCCACATGCCCAGAAAAGAGGACAACATTCACTGACACAGCAGCACATAGTCATACTTTCAGAGCTGAAATGACCTTCAACATTACATGGTTCAACCTCTTCATTTACCAGCGAGTCAACCGAAGCCAAATAGCCAGTTAATAATGTAAAGACAGGGATTCTTGGTGCTCCTGGATATGTAAGGTTTCCGTTACCACTTTCCCACTATCATGGTGCCAGCCCACCACCACTATCCAGCCCATCTTTCACTGTCTGCAAAACACAGCAAAATGCAAAACACGGCAAAAAAAAAAAAAAAAAAAAAAGATTAGTCCTTTCAAGTTAGTAATTACCTAGAAGGAAAAAAGGCCTCAGGAATTCTCTGAAAATGTTTCTCTCTTACAATCATAGAATGACAAGTTTAAAGATTTATTTATTTATTTGAGAGAGAGAAAGAGCACACGCGAGCACATGTTGGGGAAAGGGCAGAGGGAAAGCATCTCTAGCAGACTCCCTGCTGAGTGCAGAGCCCGACTGGGGGGCCGGGGGCGGGGGGGCTTGATCTCATGACCCTGACATCATGACCTGAGCCCAAACCAAGAGTCGGACGCCCAACTGACTGCATCACCCAGGCACCCCTAGAATGACAAGTTCAAATCCACAACCAACCCTTAGTTCCATAAACTGCCCCAAATATGAAGATGTTCTGGCTACGACATCTGTCCTCCACTAATCACCACTGATCACTTGGAGAAACAGTAAACAAACTTTTAGTCTTTCCCTCTATGTGCTCCATTACACGTAACCAATTAAGATATTTAGAATGGTTATAGAATTTTTAGAGCTAAAAAGGATCTTAGAGAAAATACAGCTCAACGTTCTCACCTTACAGACGAACGGAGGAGCCTGGAGAGGTTAAAGTGATTTGCTTGTGGCGACACTGACAGGAACTAGAATAACAAGGACAAGGACCCAGACTTTCTCAGGGCAGTGCTCATCCCAAAAATGAAGAGCTTATGAATAGGTGAGGCCAGCCAGGCTGTTTTCTTCTTCCTCTGGCCTTTTCATAAGCTCTTCCAACACCTTTCATTCTCCTCCTCTTAGTTCTTCCCACTTTCTGTTCTTCCAGGTGCTTCTTCCAGTTCTCATCCATCTCTCTTTCCAAGGTCCCTTCTGGCTCCAGAGGGTACAGACCTCAAGCCTCCACAAAATGGCACAGGAATTTCCTAAATTGCCCATAGCAGAAACCCAGAAGCAATCACTTCCATGCCTCCTTCTGTCCATCAGCAGTTTCTGGCAATTCAATCCATTTGTCCCCACCTCTTTTGTCCCTAGTCTAACCCAAAATCGTCTCTCAGTCGAATCCTAGCAACAGTCTCCCCACTTTTATCTTTGTCCTCCTGAAATGCTTTCTCCATGTATCAGCCAAAGGGATCTTCTTTAAAATGCAAATTTTGGGGTGCCTGGGTGGCTCAGTCATTAAGCGTCTGCCTTCGGCTCAGGTCATGATCCCAGGGTCCTGGGATCAAGCCCCGCATCGGGCTCCCCGCTTAGCGGGAAGCCTGCTTCTCCCTCTCCCGCTCCCCCTGCTTGTGTTCCCTCTCTCGCTGTGTCTCTCTCTGTCAAATAAATAAATAAAATCTTTTAAAAATAAAAAAATAAATAAAATGCAAATTTTGTCTGGTCACTTTCCTGCTTAAAACCCTTCTGCAATGGCTCCCCAGTGCACACTCAATACAATCCTAAATCTTTAGCATAGCATAAAAGGCCATGAATTAACTGGGCCCTATCCACCCCAGGCCACTTCCGCCTTCTTCACATGGTCCAACCATATCATTCTCATTTCCACTTCTCAAACACTTTGGGTCTTCACACATGCCTGCCCGTGATGCTCCCATTATTCTTTCATCCTTTAGGGTTCAACTTAATGTCACTCTATGGGAAATATATACCTCTGTTTCCCACATACACTCACCCACGTACATGATACACTCTAAATTATCGTATCAACCAACCTTGTCCTTAGATAATGACTGGCTTATTTACTGAACATTAATTGTGGCCTTAATTAGAATATGTTATCATGTTCAAGGATACATGAGGGCCTGGAAAAGCAACATATTAGAGTTCATATCTGCAACTGTTCTTAATATTTTGAGAAGCTTAAAGCAAAAAAAAAGCACCATGTGTCAGTTAGTTAGTAAGAAGAGTTAACAGAGATGCTAATCAACTAATTTGTTGATTACCAGGTATCAGTATTAGCATCCTGCAATCACAGCAACCACTGCAAGAGAGTGGCATCCCCTGGTAATAAATTAAAGGCAGGGAACATGTCCAAGGGAGATGGTACCTTAAATTTATAGGGTTCATCCTGGGGATTTCAAATTAGTTTACTTACACTCCTAGCAAAACTAGAAGATAGGGAGGCACAAATGCTATTTCTTTGTAGAACAAAGTGGTATTGAGAAATTAAGTAATTTGTCAACGGCTTAATGCAAATATCGAAGTATTTTTCAGGTATCACCCAAGAATCCTCAGAGCATCTCTGGTAGCTAGATAAGATAGATTACTAACTGCACTTTGCATAAAGGAAATGTAACCACATAATAAGCATGAGTGGCCTCATGTCACCCACAAAGGCAGGGCAGAGCCAGAAATAGAAATAGGTTCTAAGACTCCTGGTTCTCTGCTATGCTCTCTAACCCACAGCACAGACTGAATAAAAGTACCTGAACAATCAGATACTGATCTAATTTGCCAAGTACATGTATCCATCGGCTTCAGTTATGAGCTTTCATTCTACATCCAAGACATTTTCTCTATTTCTTCAGTAGGGATAGAATTAGTTGTTGAAAACTGAATAATCAGCTGGAGGTGGGGTGATGATTTAACTAAACGACAAATGTGCACTTCTGGCCCTCTAAAGCTGATATGTTGGCCAATATTACTAAAATCCAAAATCTACTTTTTTCCCAGAAGCTTTGGCCTGCTAAAAGTTACTGAGAATTCCACCATGAAAAGAGTCAGTAAAATAATGTCTCAAGAGGCTTAAGTAGGGTCTATTCCCCTCTCAAAGTCAGCGGAGAATAAAGAAAGGTGAACACACTGGATACAGCACTGCCTTCTAATTCTAACTCCCTGGAAAGGTAAAAATTAACAAGATTTAAAAGCTTTTGCAGCTATTCAGAGAAGGGAGTTATTTAAGGCACCTATATTGCTGATTCAACGCATGTCACTCACCACCCTCCCTTCCTTCACCTCATCCCACCTGGCAATCAGCAGCCTCAGGGGCACAGTGCTTGGAACCTCCTGGAAGCTCCTGTCATGGCAGGTTCTCACCTCAGGCCCCTAAATGCTATCAGCCGAGAAAGTAAAATAAGATGTAAAAAAAAATAAAATAGGGGCGCCTGGATGGCTCAGTTGGTTAAGCGACTGCCTTCGGCTCAGGTCATGATCCTGGAGTCCCGGGATCGAGTCCCACATCGGGCCCCCTGCTCGGCAGGGAGTCTGCTTCTCCCTCTGACCCTCCCCCTCTCATGTTCTCTCTCTATCTCATTCTCTCTCTCAAATAAATAAATAAAATCTTTAAAAAAAATAAAATAAAATAAAATAAAATAAAATAAAATCCCACGAGGAAGCTCACACAGCAACAAGAGCACCTCAACTGAGCTTTAGTCAGCATTATCCTCGTTTTACTCTCTCATCAGACCCAATTCTCAATTCCCCTAGTGATTCTGAATCTTGTGATGACAGAAATGGCGAAATATTTAGCTCAGGTTTATTTCTATACTATTGCATAATCTCATTTAATTGGCACCTAAATTATATAATAACCAATAAAGAAGAGAATTATTCTAGTTCAGGCTGGGTGGGGAGGAGGAATATATACATCTCATAGAAAATAGTTTATATACACGAGATAGATAGATAGAGAGATCGATCATGACCCCTGAATCCTCTTCATTGGTGGAAAATACCATGCACTTAAATCTGTTTTCCAGAAGAAGCAATTTTACAGGCTTCATTAGCCAATGGGCACATGCTCATATTATAACCTGTATACAATTAGAGTTAATATGCCTCTTCTTGGAAAAGAAGACAATTTTACAAATTAGGGGCAATATGTATCAGAGTAGTCTAACCAAGAAAATCAGATCTCACACCCAGAGCGTAAAGGGAACCATAACAAGTCCAAAGAGAAATAGACAGCAGGCCTTGGGAAACTTCACTTGACCATTCTGCTTGCCCTCTCCAATACAAGAAGCAAAAGGTAAGTGTGGTTAGGAAGGCAAAGGATAGATGTTGGTAAAATGAACTAAGCAAATAAACAACATTCAGGTCAGTTAGAATTTTTGGAATGATAATCCTTGAAAATTATTGGTGAAATTGTATCAACCAGAAAGAAAAAGTATAGAAAGTGGTGCAGTGTAAAGCACCCCTATTCCCAATGCCAGGTACAGCAGCAACATCGTTACCAGTAATGATCAGAAACAGTTCTATGGGAAATGGCACGTTCTATTAGTCCCATTTTCCAGAGTGAGAAACCCAAAATCCAAACTGCAATTTGCTCCCTTCACTTATGCAATGATTCCACAATTGATGAGACAAAAGTTTTAAAACTTATATTCCCAAACTGATGCTTAGCCACTCAGCTTTAACAACTTTAACAACTGTTTTAATTTTAAATATGAGATAATAAAAAAATATATATCAAACAATATGTCCCCAAAATAAGGATCGAACAATATGTTTCAAAAATATGACCAGATAAAAAGCTTCTAAAAAGAAACTCGACCTACAGACAAAATTGCTGCAAGTATATTATTTCAGAATTTCTGGATCCTTCCAAAACACAACCCAACTACCAAGTTCAATTTCTTATGGTTTACTGTGGAAAAAAAATGTAGACATCTAGGACAGAAAGTGTCTTCAAGAGGGCTTTAGCCCATACTGTACTACTTGGCAAATTCTCTACAGCTAGAAAACTCTGGGAAGGAATGGCTGATTCCAGTTTCAAAACCCATGGAAATACCATCAGAGTCCCTTGAAATTAAAGAAATCTATATGCAAATATTTAACTTCACTGACGCAGCAGGTGTCAAATAGCTTCTGAGCTAAGTGTTGCCTGCTTGAGGGACTCTGGTGGGCTTTCAGCTGAGGCCATGATGAGAAAGCAGCAGGGCTGAGAAATATCTGTATGGGCACAACCTGCTCTGGGAAACCCACGTTGCTGTTCAAATATCAACCCTTACACACCTCACCACATTTCTTTAAAGCTCTCCAATGGGTGGGTACAGGTTTCTTTCAAGAAGGTTTTTCCTTCAGCAATATTTGCCTGAGTGTTTCCTCTGTACACACAGTTTCTGAGCCATCCAAGCGAACAGCAGAGAAGAGGTCAGCAAAATGCAACCGGACACTTACAGCCAGCGCTCAGAATAGCCTCAGCTCCAACTTGACCCCTCCCTTCCCATCTGATAGGTTTTCATTCACTCCTTCTTGGCAATTATGCTTTTTACCATCGTAATTATTAACAAATGTCCACCCGGCCCCACTTTTTCTTTAGAATATTACCTCCTCCAATACACATAAATACGTCATCATGATATCCTCTAGTGAAAAATAGGGTTAAGTCATTATGATTTCATGTCGGTAAAATGTTGAGATCCTGACCTCCAAAAAGACAAACGTCACCATTAGTTTAGTCTCTGTTTTCAAGAGAGGAGAAGGAAAGAGAATAACACAGACATGTTTTAGGGGGCTCTTTTACTTACCAATATAGATATATATATAAACAACAAAAATATGTCAATGATCACTGCAAAATCAAATAGCAGTAATAGCAAGGACAGGATTTTTAGAGGCTATGTTGTCTCATGTGATTAAGAGTACTACGGGAACCAAATTTCTGACTAAAACTTTAAACAAAGACTTTAGAGGATTATATAAGGTAATTCTGCATATATTTTACTTAGTTTATGTTATATATTTGTGTATTCCATTCTTCCTTTTAACAAATATTTAGTAAACATCTACTCTGTTCCAGACCCTGCTCTACTTTTTTACTTTTATTTCCCTAAAAATAATCCTCCCATAAATTCCACGGATTTTTAACAATTCTCACTCTTAAAGTCCATCAGTAGACATGGGAATTTGTAAAATTATTCTTCCATTTGGACAGATGGGAGCACACTTCCTTCTGGACTCAGTTTTCAATGGAAGAGGAAAACTACCACAATCTATCATAATAGCTTTGAGAGCACTGATCACACTTCAGAAACGGAGATACGTTTCATTCAGCCAATATTGTCTTGCTGTATTTTATGCTTCCTGAGTTGCTGGTTAGACTAATGTTCAGAAAAGGCCCCTCCTCACAAAGTCAGAGTTGCCAAGGCTTGCTGGGAAGTTACCTAGCTCTGCAGAGCCAAGGCCTTATCTCAAAGGATAAGGTGGAGTTTGCTCTTTTCCCCTATTGCGAAATATGAGAATATTAAGTAATCTGTTTATATCATACAGATCCAAAATCTTGGCTAGCTTTTTTAAGGATAAAACATCCATAGGATTTCCTGTTTGGAAAAAGCTACATGAGACTTTCTTCCGATCTCAACCTTGGTTCACCCAATAAAATTTGGCAATTTCCCCCAAGTGCGTTTGAAATGAAAATTTTGTGTAATACCTCATGGCCAGCATTTCTGGGTCATTCTGATAATGTCAAATTTCTCATCTACAGACCAATCCTGTGGAAGTGCCTGGTCTGGAGCTGGAGTCTTCTGGTATAGAAACAAGTATGAGTATCTGAAACTTTGAAATTTTTAAATTTGTTTATCCACAGTAACCCCTCTGTGACTAAAATGTTAACTTTATAAAACTATACACATATACATATACATTGATATAATATAACCAATGAAAGAACAGATATAAAAGCTTCTCTTTATTTTAAAGATTAAAATTGGCACTTGGTTGCCTTTTTTAAAGAGGATCTCTTTAAATCATTAACACAAATGCACATGAAGGAAATTATGTGAAAATGAGGTTTAGGTCTTTAAATATATCCCACATAAATTCATTATTTAAACAGAAGATGACTCCTCTTCTGACTCACTCTATTCTTAGTGAGCTTTGCAGATGATGGCTTTCTTTTTTTTTTTTTTTAAAGATTTTATTTATTTATTTGCGAGAGAGAGAATGAGAGACAGAGTACATGAGAGGGGGGAGGGTCAGAGGGAGAAGCAGACTCCCCGCCGAGCAGGGAGCCCGATGCGGGACTCGATCCAGGGACTCCAGGATCATGACCTGAGCCGAAGGCAGTCGCCTAACCAACTGAGCCACCCAGGCGCCCCAGATGATGGCTTTCTATTGAGTTTTTAGACCATGGATTAAGCATCATGCCACCCACTGAGAGTAAAGTTGAACCAGGTGAACTGAGGGCGTGGTTGGAAGTCTCAGTCTCTCCCCTTCAGAGAACTACAGCAGAAGGAACCGTGTGAGAGCATCTAGCTCTCCTCACCTTCAGGCTGAGCTGAATCTGATTATCACAAATTAAGGGACCCTAAGAAGAATTTTAAGAGCATGAACATTCCAAAGTAACTACAGCTACTACTGGACCTTAGTCACACTCATAATCACTTATCAGGAGTATATCTTATTTGTGCAAATTATTTCAAAAAACAAAATTTTAAGTTTTCTTTTGCCAAGTGTGCTGCATTATACTTCAACCATGTTTATCCTAGAAGCAAGAGAAATTACTTGGATAAAAGGAAACATTTGATAATATAAATGAAAGGTGTTCCAGCTCCTTGCCCTTTGGATTCTGATCCTTAAAAGCGGAGCATTTACTTCTGCCATAAACGTACCAGAAACTCAACTACTTCAGAACAAGATAATGATTTGCTTTCCTCTAAATACACCCTTCTTTATGCAGTTAAAAATATGAGAGGGACACACGTCCTTGTGGAAAACATTCCCGCTCAAACTATGAATCCTTATTAGAGGTCTTGACAGTTTTCATTCTCAACCACTGAGACCACGACTAAGCCATAAACCTTCCATTTCAACTTCTTGATACTTCACCTGGAGTTACTATAAAATCTAAGTGATCCACCTCCACCAGATAAAGCCAGGTGAGAAAAATGGGAGGGTCAACTAAGAGGGCACTAAATTAGAAATAAATAGTCCCTATAACTGTAGTTTCAAGACCTGTACCGAAGGGGCGCCTGAGTGGCTCAGGTGGTTACATGACTGGCTCTTGATTTTGGTGCAGGTCATGATCTCAGGGTCCTGAGATGGATCCCCACGTCCAGCTCCATGCTCCGCGTGCAGTCTGCTTGAGATTTGCTCTCCCTCTGCCCCTCCCCCTGCTCATGCTTTCTGTCCTAAAAAAAAAAAAAAAGACTTGTACTGTAGAAGAGCCTGCACTGTTGGACATTCTCCACCAAATAATGACACCAAAGCAACCACCCTATAGGGTCTTAAAATGCAGGAACAGGCAACTAGCTAAACATGCCTTGAAAGAAGTGTCATCAGCTCCGTTTCCAATCAACATGAAAGATAATCTTAGAACAGAAGTCTTATCAGAATACAAAAATACACAATATCCATGTGGCAAGTTTAATCGTCACAAAGCCAAACAATTTTACAGATGTTTCTACCATATTTTGTTGTCTTTTTGTTTTTTCTTAAAGAAACTCGACTACAGATTTGTCTGCTATTCATTACATTGTTATTTTAATTTTGTGCTTGAAAATCAAGGGAAGTACTTTAGGAAGTAAACTTGTTAGTCAAAGTCTTAAGAACCCCATGTACAATACCCTATCACAGTAGAGTGCTGTCAATCCTACAGACCTTACAAACTCAAGAAATGATTTACAGCTCCTGTGAACTTAGCTAGAACATTATTCTCAAGGAAAACACACACATGCACATACACACACACACAAAGAGTACATCTCATTCCGAAGCTTTCTCACTGATATTTCTACTTTAATTGTCCCAAAAGTATATATTCACTCAATCCTACAATATTTCTTACATTCATATGCTATGACTTGAAGATCCTTATCTCCTGTTTGACACTGGGACAGTGACAGAGTCCACCATGGAGACTTAACACCAGGGGCACAATAATCTTAAAGACACAAGTTTTACTATTTTGCTCGCACTAACTTGACATTTTCCCACAGTCATGTTGTAAAAGTGCAAGGAACCCATAAAACAATATGAAAGAAAATACTGTAGTTTCCTTTTTCCTAAGAAACTTAGGCATCACATTCTTATTAGTCAGAGTCAAGAGCATAAATGGACCTTCAAGTGGCTCTCTCCAGGAGAAGCCTGAACATTCTTCTCAGTCTGAGGGAAGGAGGGCAGTGGGGGGTGAGGGGACTACACAGTCAGAAGAAACTTAGTAAGCAAACGTGAGAAACATCATCATGGCCACACTATGCCGACTATTCCAGGAGGTACAAGAAGGCATCCCGTGCCCAGGACCTGGTGTTCAGTCTGGTTGAAGAATCACTCCGGACCACACAATACCCACCTTCCTTCTTCCAACCCCTCCCCCACACTGGTCCAAGTTTTTGGAATTAGCATTAAATGTTTACCAAATGGCACCAACCAGACTAGAGTTCCCAAAACACATATGAATCGTCTCTCAGGTGATTTTAAAAGGAAGAATATATGACACAGTTCACTTGCAAGTTTCATTTAACTTTATGAGTACTGTCCACAACTCTGATTATTTTTTTAAATCTCACTGTAATTATTAATTATATCTTGTATATCTGTGATATCTTTATAATAAATATTAATTGAGCCCTGTTTTCTCATTATCAAATAAATAGAATTATGCCCATATTACTGATAAGTCAAGAGACAAGAGAAGAGGGGCACACTGAAAGCATAACAGCACCAACTAAAATTTAACTCTTATTTGGTTTTTAACAGGCACTGGGCAACATTAACAAAAGAGGTCCTGGAGGTTTTTCAAGTAAAAAAATGTCCATCATTTCCTAATGGAAACTCATCCATGATTACCCCTCTTTATAACCGCGGTTTATACCCATTTTTCCTGCAACAATGATATCATTCTCCTTCTGTAACATCTGTTTCTTCACCCTGCGAGCTTTAAGAAAGAGTATTAGAAGATGCTGCCAAATACATTTATATAAATCTAGCAGCTTCTTTGAATTAGTCATCGCAAGGTGGTAACTAACTGGCAAAATATTTATTTTTTGACAGAAAGGCACGGCTAACATAGGCACCTGCTTGAAAGGTAAGACGCCTCCCCCCCTTTTTAACCATGCAGGACCACACTGATTCAGATTCTAATGGTCCGGTGAAGTTCTTAAAATTACTTTCTGTGTTGAAGCAAAATGTGCAGACTAATAAAACCCCATAGAAAAGCTTAAGTTTTTAACTTCAAAAATATAAGCTATATGAAATGCATGAGTGCTATTATCTACGAAGACATAGGTATATGAATATACACTTCCCCAGACCCATAAAGCTCACCTTCTACTTCTTCTTCATCACACACATGCTTAAGGAAGGAAGCCCCTCTGTCCAGGACAGCTTCATCCTCCATCCTATAGTAATAAAAAAGAAAAAAAGAATGCTCAGACTTCTCCTGGAGCGAGCCACTTGAAGTAGCCCAGCTTCTGGGCAGGTTAACCTGCACGCTGGTGTTCATGTTAAAAGGGCAGAGCCACTCTTCCTCTGGTGTCTGTTACTCCTTCACGCAGCTCCTCTCATCTGGTGCTTGAGAATATGCCGGTCCCACATAGCTTCAGTTCTAACCTTGAGAGGGCACCCACATGGACAGGTGAGAGAAAATCATCTCAATCCTATAGGCTGGATGCTGGGGGTTCTCCCTTTGGGATTCGCAAAAAGGAAAAAAAAAAGAAAAAGAAAAAGATGAAAGCAAGAAAAAAAAAAATACCAAGAGAGGAAGTTTGGTTTGTCTGGAGTGCTCGTGATGATCGTTTGTGGAAATCCAGCTTCAGTGCTTAGCTCTTTAAACACCCACTGCATAAAAATGTATACCCTCACACACACACACACACACGCACCCACCCACACAAGAAAACGGCAGGGAGTTAGGCTAGTGCACAGTGGGAGCCTAGCTTCCAGCCAGCCTCTTAATACCAGCACAGCCCAGTACTCTCTGTTGAGTGGCAAGCTTTGAGTCACATGTTGGCCTTACGGAAATCTGACATCTGAGGATTATCCAGCAACCCGGCTTCAGCAACAGTCACATATCTATATGCCACCCATTCATTCATTTTCCACATTCTTATCACCCGTCTCTATGTATATCTGTCCTGTTAACTCTTCCCTGAAGGGCACAAAGTTCTTCAGTTTGTAGCCACATTATGCTGTCCTCCTGTCTCCTTACATAATAGGATCTGCTCTGCAATTTCATATGCTAAATAAGACCTCAGAATCCATCTGAGTAATGACAGCGTTTTTATGGCCTCCTGATGCCAAACATATTTCTTAGTTTATAGGATGAGTTAAGGTTTAGTTCCAAATTCTGGGACTTCTTTTCATTGCATTAACTTTGACATGCAGAATTCCATGAACTCTATTTATAGTGAAAGCAGAAAAAAATCCCGAATTGCTCAAATGCGGCTTGTGTCACACCGGTCTAGAAACAAAGAACTTTCTCTGGAGACAGCTGCTCTATGTCATACCGTACATAAGCTCTGCCAGAGAACCAAATGTTCACTCTGTATTCGATTCATCCAATTATATGCTCAGGCACTGAATATTGTAAGTCTGTGTTCCATATTGTCCGTATAACTTATTCTTGTGCTTCAGATATCTGTTATAATCTATGTGGATACGCACTGAATTCACATTTTCCTCTTTTCTATTTTAGGAGCATATCCATCTTGCAAAGCAATCATCTGAGCGTAAAAAAGTCAGAAATTGGGTATCAGGTAGACCTGGGTTTAAAAAATCTAGCACTACCTCTGAATATATATATCACCTGGAGCAAAGTATTTAATTCTTTGAGCCTCAATTTTTCCACCGCTGAAATTGGGGGTAACCGTATCAACAGTGCAGGACTGCTTTGAGATTCTTATTAGGTAACATATGTGAAAAGACCCAGTTTTGTGCTTTGCACCTACTACATGTTTAATAAAGGTAAGTTTCCTTCCTTTATTTTTTCCTTCTTTCTTTTTACCCTAACCTTTACTGGTGGACAATGCTATTGAGAAACTCATTACCTTTGGACACTTGCAGAATATCTTCTTTCAGGGATATGGCTCTTATATGCAATTTCATCCTGATACATATCTTTTTCCTTCTCTATGCTCAAACTAAAAATAAAACTAAATGCAAATAGGATATAGATCAGCCATTGGGAATATAGTAGAAAAGAAAATGCCTTGAACACTTGAGCAATCAAATCATTTACCAGCCTCTCTGAGCCTCAGGTTTCCATGAAGATGAATGATACAACACATTTACAAATTCAACAAATATTTAGTGTCTTCTATGTTCCAAGCATCCCCAGAGGGAGGGGGAATACATTCATTAATAAGACAGACAAAATTCTTAAGAAACTAATAATAAATAGATGAACAAGGTACTCTTAGATAGCATTAAGTAAGTGCTTTGCACAAAATAAAATGAGGCAGGGGTTACTTGGCATATGATGGTTCAGAAGAGGCTTCTGAGGAGGTGACACTTGAGTAGAGACAAAAATGATAGGGAGGACCCAGGCATTTGAAGATCTGAGGGCAGAGTGTTCCAAGCAAAGGGAACAGCAAGTGCAAAGGCCCTAAGGTTGGAACAAGTTTAGCATGTTCCAGGAAGGAAATGAGGTCAGTGAGGCTGGGCAGAGAGGTCAGTGGTAGCTGACAATGCTGGAGGAAACAGGCCCCGGCAGGCCATGGTAAGTAGTCAAAATGTTAGGTGTTACGGGACCCACTTAAGAATTTTGTTTTGTTTTGTGTTTTGTCTTGTTTTATTGAGGTAAAACTGACATACAACATTATATTAGTTTCAGATGTACATGATTCAATTTTTGTGTATATTGCGAAATGATCACCACAGTAAGCTTAGTTAACATCTGTCGCCACACAGTTAGAAAATTTTTTTCTTGGGCTGAGAGCTTTTAAGATCTACCCTCTTAGCAACTTTGAAATACACAGTACAGTATTACTAACTTTAGTTAAGATTTTAAGATGGAAACTGACCTGAGCTGTTTTACCTTTTTAAAGAATCCCTCTGGCTGCTATGTGAAAAGTGGATGATCAGGAGAGCAAAGAAACTAGGAAACTATCTTAGGAACCCAGGGAAGGCTGTGGGAGAAACAGGTTTTGGGGAAGGAACCAACAATTCTTCTCTGGCCACTTTATGGTTGTTGAGATTCTTATCATATACGAAAAAAGAGCTGTCAGGTATACAACTAAAGGTCCAAGTCTGGAACTTGGGAACCTAGGGCTGGAGAATCAATATACAAACTGGTAATCTGTAGCCATTACTAGAGGAGTTCATCCAGGAAGAAAAGGCAGAAACTGAGGTGTAGACCTAAGACCAAGTCCTGGAGGATGTTAACATTTATAAGAAGAGCAGAGGAACAAAAGAAGTCAGAGGCAAAAGAAAAACCAGAAAAAAGTGATGTCAAGGAAGTACGGCTATGGAGAGGCTGAGAAGGATGGAGACAGGTAAAAATTCAGCTTGGCAATATGGAGGCCATTGGTGACAATGACCGAGGCACATGAAACGTATCAAACACGGTGCTAGACACACAGAGGGCATTCATTCGATCAAGGCCTTTTCTCTTTCCTTCCCTCATCCCCTCGTTCACTCAGTAAATATGGACTGAGTACCCACGAGGTGCCAGGCATACTGCTAGGCACTGGAGACAGTGATGAGCGGGATAGACAGGGGCTCTGGTGTAATCACGTCTGCCTTCTCGAAGACCTCCCCTAGCCACCTGGGAGAGCCGGTCCAGAGGCCGTTCAGAGGGCAAAGAAGTCATCAGCAACACAGCATTCGTAGACACAGATAAGGATGACAGCTTAATGGGGAAACTTTTTTTTAAAGACCTCAGAAGCACAACAAAATCCTGGAGGCCTGGGAGACTGCACACACATCAACAGTACCGTCTCCCCCTTGGAAAGCAAACAGTAGGTTCACCCACATTGCTCCTCGGCACAAACCCTTTCCTGTCTTATCAATCTACATAATCCAACACAATTTCCTATAGAACATCATTTCTGCACCCAACCACAATCAAGCCAATCCTAAAGTCTTTTATGGACTTTTTTTTACACCTTTCCTAAATAAAATGCTTATTAGCCTTTGCACCTAAGCCCTTCCTAAAATTGCATGCAACAAACAACTGAAGCAGAAGTAAAGGAGGAAAATCGGTAACAATGAAAGGAGACCAAAGAAATGTTAATGGCTAGAGCCCTCTTCGTAGGCTGAGGAACCATCCAGCCGACTAAAGCACTGTCCCATGCACCATCTGAGTTAGTGAGAATAATGATGGGTGCATTCCTTGGCTCTTTGATACATATTTCACATTCCCTCCAAGACTATACATAGCAAGTAATCAGAAACCTAGTTCTTTCTGATGGACAATGCAGAGCATCTGCAAGCAGCCTCTTCCCTGTAGGAAGCGGAAAAAGAAAGAATGCCGCCAACTGAAAATATAAAAACCTGCGTGTCCACGGTGGCCTTTCCCCAGAGCAGCCCTCTCGTCCTCACGAGCAAGTGCATCTGGGCTTCTGCACCAACAACAGGGATTTTACAACTTTTTTTTCCATCTTCATACTAACAAACGTCGATTATTTGGGTTTGTCTTCCCCTCCTAAAAGCCTCTCAGCAGTTGCTGGCTATTATTAGTCAGACAGAGATATCTTTTGACATGACCGTCTGACCCAACCAGTTTTCCCTTCTATCCGTAGGAAGAAATTAACTCATCTAATCCCTCATAGGCCCCCAAATCCGTTCGTAAAGTGTTCCTTTCACCCAAGCCGCCTCTGCTGAAAACAAAGGAGGGAAGGAGCATGCTTCTGAACAGCTCCCTGGCCAGCATGAGGCAAAGTTCAGAAGAGATTTGGAAGCTTCTCACCAGTATCACGGGGATAAGGGTCATAGCAGTCGGGACACAAATCCACACGGGGCCAATGCTGCCCGCCTTCAACAGGGCCTCTGACCGTACCAGTCAGACCCCTTCCTCCCAGGTCCACACCCACCGCGGGGTTTCTCTCACTCTCCGTTATTCCGGGGCCATTGAAATGATTTAACCATAACACATGTCAAATCTGCTGCCAAACCACCAGCTTTCACCAGCCGGTCCCAATCATGGAGCAGGCCTGTAAGGGTGACTTAAGCCCGGCCCGAGAAACATTTGTGCGAAACTGTCAGCCATGGGGCCTTGGGCACCCATCTACATTCCACCCTCCCGAGCTCCCACCCGCGGAGCTCTCGCCAACTGCCAACGTGCTCACCAGCGAGTCCGCGGACGCAAGCAGCTGCCACTCAGCCAGTCAGCACGTGGCGGGCCGCCAGCACACAAGTTTCAGAACGCAAGCCTGAGCGTCACTGTGCGGCTGAAGGTCCTCGGGGGTGCTAGCCTCTGGATTCGCCTCACTTGCCCTCCCACCGCCCTGCTGCCATCCCTCCTGCTCGGCCTCCCACCGCAGCGGTTCGCTGTCTCTATAGTAACAGCATCTGCTTTCAGGGTTCTAACTTTATACAGAGCAATTCTCCTCTTAACCCAAGGCTTGTGCCAAAGGATGCACCAGCAAGAAGGCCGCTGCTTAACGTGGAGCTACCTGTCTGTCGCCTGGTCAGGTCGTGAGCTGCTGGGGTGCGGCAGCAGCTGCACTCAGACCCGGAGGAGTAGAAAACAGATCTTCCAACCTGCGCACACGGGCCCGTGTGTCAGGGATCCACTGCGGGGCTCGCAGCCCCCACGCCAAAGCCAGCTCACTCGCACCCTCCACACCGGGCCTTTCGGGGAATATTTTATTTATTTATTTTTTATTATGTTATGTTAGTCACCATATGGTACGTCATTCTGACTACTTTCAAAAAGACACCAAGGGATGGCATCCTGGGGAGCAGAACAGCTCCAGTGTTTACATGTCCATACCCCAGTGTGACAAGGCTGGTTCTTTCTGCTCATGCAGCTTCAAGTGCACTAGTTAACCTAAACTATTTTAACCCACCCCACTTCATCCTCACTAGTTTGATCTGTTTACAACATCCAATGAACCCCATAATCTCTCACTTTACAGCAGCTTTCCTTACACACATGCCCTCACATACACTAAAGTGACGCACACAGGGGAGAAGACAGATACCAGGAGGTAAGGAGTTTTATTATTTTTAGCCATTGCTGCCATGGAAAGCGTATCTGCAGCATGCATGAGGGCCTTTACTTAAGGACTAAGAGGTCTCAATCTCAAGTCTCAGAGCTCAGAAGCAGGCTGTCCCTCCTACTTTGCCGGTCTTAGAACAGAGGGAAGGCAAAACTCAGCATTTTCACAGGTCTTTTTCAGGAGCCACACAGAAAGCAACAATCAGTACTGACATCTAAAATTATACACTCATACACACATCTCTGAATCCTATTCCCTATGCAAGTCATTTCTAAGAAGGGGGGAAGCATTTTCATTACAAATCATTTATAAACATGATGTCTTCTTTCAAATTTTTTAAACTGCACAGCGTTTTATTGGTGCCTTTGTTGTTGGGGAAAATCCACTTTCCACCCTTTCAACATACAATTAAAGCACAGTATCAAGTCTCCAAAGCACAGGCAACATGGGTGAGCCATCCCGGCGGCGGCAAAGAGCACTGCCACCTTTTGGCAACATGTGCTCACTACAGGGAAGAGGAAGGCAAGGGCAGAGGAAAAGCCAGTACGGTTCCTTTCCCAACTTCAGCAGGTCTCTCCAGGGCCTTTCACTCCCCAGGGGGGAGGAGACAAGAACGCAGTGGCTGGCTTCCCAGCGGACACGGCTGGAGCTCTGGACACGCATGTTGGGGGAAAGAGACACCAGCGTGGCATACCTGACAGGCACGACTAATGGCGAGAGGCGACTGCCGGAGATCGGCCAGCAACAAGGCAAAGCAAAAGCCCTCCATGGAGCTCAGGAGTGCCCTAATCAGCCTGGAAATTTACACAGGCCCAGGGCCAGGGCGAAATGGGTGACAGCCCCACACTCAATCAGACAGCAGACTGGATAAAAGGTGAAAATGTAATCCTGAGCAGGATCACGCCAGACATAATTCTGGATTTATGAACTGCATTCAAAGTTCATTTGTACTCTTGGGCACTTATCCCAGAGACATGAAAACTTATGTTCACACAAAAACCTGTCCACTAAGGTTCACAGCAGCTTCATTTGGCATAGCCAAAAGCTGAAACGAGAGAATGAGCCCAGGCGTCTTTCAACAGGTGAATGATTAAACAAAGTATGGTACATCCATACCATGGAGTACCGCTTAGCAATAAGAGGAACGAACTATCAATGCACAAAACAAGTTAAGTGAATCTCCAAGGGATCATGCTGAGTGGAAAAAGCTAATCCCAAAAGGTTATATATTGTATGATTCCATTTATGTAACATTTTTTATTTTATTTATGTTCAATTAGCCAACATATAGTACACATCATTAGTTTTTGATACAGTGTTTTTTGAAATGACAAAATTCTAGATATGAAGGACAGATTAAGGTGGTCAGGGGTAGAAATTGGGGGTACGGGAGGGTGTTTGTGGTTATAAAAATGCAACATGAGGGATCCTATGGAATTGGCTCTTTTCATTATCTTACCTGTGGTAATGGATACATGAATCTACCCAGTGATAAAATTATACAAAACTTAATACACACAAACACACAAAAAAATGAGGATAATTGGGATGCCGGGGTGGCTCAGTCAGTTGAGCGCCTGGATGGCTCAGTCAGTTGAGCGCCCAGCTCTTGATTTTGGCTCAGGTCATGATCTCAGTGTCCTGAGATCAAGCCCCGAGTCAGGCTCCCGGCTCAGGGGGCAGTCTGCTTGAGATTCTCTCTCTCCCTCTGTCCCTCCTCCCCTTGCATTCACTCTCACTCTCTCTCTTTCACTCCCTCTAAAATAAATAAATAAATCTAGGGGCACCTGGGTGGCTCAGTCAGTTAAGCAGCTGCCTTTGGCTCAGGTCACAATCCCAGGGTCCTAGGATGGAGCCCCACGTCCAGCTCCCTGTTCAGCGGAGAGCCTACTTCTCCCTTTCCCTCTGCCTGCCACTCTGCCTACTTGTGCTCTCTCTCTGTCAAATAAATAAATAAAATCTTAAAAAAAAAAATTAATCTAAAAAAAAAGAAAAATGAGGATAAGTAAAACTGAGGAAATCTGAGTAAGTTCAATGGATCATATCACTGCCAATGTCTTGATTGGTGATATTGTACTAAAGTTTCATAAAATGTTAACATCCGGAAAAACTGGCCAAGTGTACAAGCAATCTCTTTGTATTATTTCTCAAATATGCATATGCATCTATAAATATTTCAATAACAATGTCAAAATATTTCAATAACAATGTCATCTGCTTTTTAAAAAAAATTCCCTTAGGAACATTATTTTACATGATGGTCACACACTAAAGCTGACCCACCTACACGTACGCAGAAGCAGGCAAAACAGCACAAATCCCACACGCGCTCTGTGGTAACAGTGTAACCTTGGAAAGTCAGTTTCCATCCCACTTCAGTGTCCTTTAAAATGAGCTTAAAAACACTTCATAAGTGTTAAATAAGTATTAGGGTATTAAATAAGTTCCTGGAGTAAATAAATGCAATTAATTTTAGTTGAATCTAAATCCTAAGGTCCCTAGGGCCCAGAGAGTATTAAGTCCCACAGACCCAAAGGCCTTCATTCGGTCTCTCTGAGCAAACACACGGGAGTGTCAACGGGGGAGGCCAGAGATAAACTGCCGCTCATTGCCAAAAGGCCCCAACTCCTCTCTCCATCGCTCTGAAAGGTTGCAGCAGACCCAGCAACAAAGGACAAGAAGAGAGCTGGTGGCAGAGTGGACACAGGAATTATGGGGTGAGGAAAGGTGCGGAGGTTCAGGGCAAGGGGCCGATGAAATGAGAAATAACTGGACAGGGCGTTAAGGGCGAGAAAGGGGACAACTTGCACAACCCCCTCAAAACACTCCCCTGATTTACACCCCACAGCCACGCCCTCTTTACTTTTTTTAGTGGGCCTTTCCACGTGCTTCCACAACCACTATGTGCTGCTTCTGACCGGAGTTCCACTTGAAGAACAGAGCGGTCTCCTTCCTCTAAATGCAGACATTCAGCACCTTGCCCTTTGAAAGTTTCCTCAGTTTTTACTGTTGGGGGCAGGGAAAGAAGGCTCCCTTCTCAATTCTTTTCACTGTCAACTGCCCTTTTTCATGTGCTCTGCTGTGAAGATCAGAGAGGTCCTAAGAGAGGGTTCAGGAAGGTGAAAAGGCTGAGGATGCTCCATGTGAGAAACCAGATGGGCAGCGGTGGACATGTCTATCCTCTCTCCCTTCCTCCTCACCACTGCCAAGTCTTCAGCCAGAAGCCAGAGCCCAACCAGCCGCAGAATAAAGATGGCAGAGCCAAGAGAAGAAAGAGAACCCACAGGGTAATGGCGGCGAAAAGGAATATCTATAGCTAGAAACCCATCCTGCAAGACAGCTGTTAGTTAAGGGATGTTCCAGCATGTTCAGGCTTAGAAGCGAGTGTGTGATGGCTGGCTTCCGACCTGCCCTCCCACCCACAGGTCTAACTCGTCTCCTGGCTCTAAACCCACTCTCCTGTAACCCAGCCATTTATAAAGCACCATTTGGTATCATTCTCCCTTTAAAAATCATTCAATGGTTCTTCATTACATTGAGGATGAAGTCCAAACTGCTCAACATGGAATTTAAGGCTTGTCACGAGCTCTCCGCACTTAGCTCCTGTCATCCCCCATGCCACACCATTCCCTGAAGAGGCTACCAAACACTGTTTCCTCTGTTCTCCACCTAACCCCAGAACATGTCTGCTTCTCATACAGCACGTACGACACTGCACTGTCACTACCACTTAAGCTCACGCGAGTACACTTGGACATGTCATCCCCACCACATTACGAACTCTTTGAGAGCAGGTATCATCTTTCCATGGTCTTTCTAACTCCAGTGTAAAGCACAGCTGCTACACATACTAAGTGCTCTTTAAACGTTGATGAATGAACCAACCAGTGAGGAATGGGTACAATGAAGATAGATAAATGTTTAGTACTAAATGCAGCTCTAAGTTTAAAGGTCCTAAATGTATTTTTCAAACAACATACGCAAGCAAACTTCCAATTACATGGTCTAGTATTCAACTAAAGAAAACAGTGATTTGTTCCAAAACTAGAAGGGGAAAATGGCTATGTTGTGTTCCCTGAAAGATGTTATGTCTGTGGGTGAATTAAGGTATTTTTTAAAAATAATTTTAACTAGGGGTGCCTGGGTGGCTCAGTCGTTGAGCATCTGCTTTCGGCTCAGGTCATGATCCCAGGGTCCTGGGATCGAGCCCCGCATCGGGCTCCCTGGTCAGTGGGAAGCCTGCTTCTCCCTCTCCCACTCCCCCTGCTCGTGTTCCCTCTCTCACTGTGTCTCTCTCTGTCAAATAAATAAATAAAATCTTTTAAAAAGAAAAAAGAAAAGAGTAATTTTAACTATCTACTCTTCTCCTTATTGGATAATTTGAAAACTTAACCCTTCACAAAGACTGTAACTGGACTGTAATATATAAAGGCAGAATGAAATTCGAATCAGAATTTCCCCGTCCATTTAAACTAAAAAGTTAAGAGGTACCTGGACCTGCCATATAGTAGATTCTAAGAAAGTATTTGCTCAATGAATATATGAATGGATGAACTTAAAAGTAAACTGCAGCTTAAACTACTTTAAAGCCCCAGAAGAAGCATGAGAAATTATGAGAAAGTTCAATTTCGTTCCTGAGACCTGCAACTAGACAAATAAAACTCTGAAATGTGTTTGGGTAAACCAATAAAGAAGCTCATAGTAGCTACTTGAAGAGGAAATTGGGATTTGAAATGTCACTATAAACCTTGAGCTCTGGAAATTTTAGCCAAACCATATATTTATACATAGTTAATGTTAATTATTTATGGTAATTAGTACAGGAATAGCACAGATAACTAATATCCACAGTTAATTCATACATTTCATTTTTTAATTTAAATTCAAATTCAAGTTAGTTAACATATAGTGTAGTATAGGTTTCAGGAACAGAATTTAGTGATTCATCACTTACATATAACACCCAGTGCTCATCCCAACAAGTGTCCTAGTTAATGCCCACCACCTATTCAACCCATCCCCCACCGACCTCCCCTCCAGCAACCCTCAGTTTGTTCTCTATACGTAAGAGTGTCTTATGGTCTGTCTCCCTCTCTGTTTTTTTTATCTTATTTTATCTTCCCTTCCCCTATGTTCATCTGTTTTGTTTTGTTTTTTAAGATTTTATTTATTTATTTGACAGAAAGAGACACAGTGAGAGAGGGAACACAAGCAGGGGGAGTAGGAAAGAGAGAAGCAGGCTTCCCGCCGAGCAGGGAGCCCGATGCGGGGATCGATCCCAGGACCCTGAGATCATGACCTGAGCTGAAGGCAGTCGCTTAACCAACTGAGCCACCCAGGTGCCCCCATCTGTTTTGTTTCTTAAATTGCACACATGAGTGAAATCATATGATATCTGTCTTTCTCTAACAGACTTATTTCGTTTAGAATAATACACTCTAGCTCCACCCACGCTATTGCAAATGACAAGATTTCATTCTTTTTGATGGCCAAGTAATATTCCATTGTGTATATATACTACATCTTCTTTACTCATTCATCAGTTGATGGACATTTGGGCTCTTTCCATAATTTGGCTATTGTTGATAATATTTGCTGGGTCATAGGGTAGCTCTATTTTTAACATTTTGAGGAAGCTCCATACTGTTCTCCAGAGTGGCTGTACCAGCCTGCATTCCCACCAACAGTGCAAGAGGGTTCACCTTTCTCTGCATCCTCACCAACAACTGTTGTTTCCTGAGCTGTTAATTTTAGATTAGATTTAGATTCTGACAGGTGTGAGGTGGTATCTCATTGTGGTTTCGATCTGTCATACATTTCATTTTAGATGATGATTTTGCATACATTTACTATGGATTTTACCAGGACCTCAGGTCAGATCCAGTTTGGCAGGCGAATAGGGACTCAAGAGCAGGAGTTTGTTCCAGGACACAGTACTGGGAGTTGATGGATGGCACCGACCTACCCACCTCTAACACCCAGAGCTGACTCTGGAGAAAGGTGCCTACCTCTACTCAGTGTGGCAGCCATACTGTTAAACATCTTCCATCCTGAACCACCAAAGCTACTGGTGGAGATGAGGCTCCTGGCTTTTGACTGAGTTCTTGCTAGCTGATGCTAAGCATCATGCATGCATGCATGATTTCTTTCTGTCAAATTTATTTAATGCTGTCAAATTTATTTAATGCTGTCAAATTTTGTCTGACTGGTTCAGTAACAGGACAGGACTTAGACTTCTAGCCAAAGGATTTCAACACCTATAACAATGTAGGAACTGAGATTAGGGACTCTCATCATCCATTAATTAAAAAAAAAAAAAAGTGCCAGGTATTGGGCTAAGCACTTTACAATGATTTTTTGATTGAATTCTCATGACAATTCCATGAGGTAAATACTTTTCACAAACCCATTTTAGACTTGTAATTCGACAAGTAATTTACTGCAAATCACACAGTACAATGTGATGTGAGAAGACCAAGCAGGCCATCTAAGACAGTCCACAATTTCAACCACTCTACTATATTCCTGCATAGTTAAATAATCCATGTCTGTCACGCACTACCCTCAAGAATTTTTTTCATATTGCTTACCTGAAATATGCCTACAAATTATTCACTCACCTCTTTCCCTCACTTGGTGTGCCTACTGGCCAAAAGCTAAAGCATCCTCTAACAGGCCTCCCAAATAAATGTCTTTATTCTTATTTAGCAAACACTTAGGTTGAGCTTACTATGTGTCAGTCACTGCTGTAATTGCTTGACAAACATGATTAACTCATTTAATCCTCACAACAATCCAATGATGAATCTATCATTTTTATCTTCATTATCTCTGAAGCACAGAGAGAGTAAGCAACTTGCCCAAAGTCACACAGTTAGTAGGTGAAGTCAGGATTTGACCCCAGGCAGTCTAGCTCTACAATTCTGTGTTCTTAGCCACTATGTATCATGCTGCCTCTCTTCGGCTGTCTTGATTAATCTGTTCCAAACTCTTTAGGAACCTGGGATCACAAATATTAAACAGACTTTTGGTGAAAGAGCAGACACACCAGGATACCTAGAGAGTATACAGACCCTTGACATTCATGAAACATTGCCTCTCCCAACCTTGTTTTGCAAATACTCAAATTCAAATATCCCAGCAGCACAATTTCTGATATACCATGTGGTCAAGAACAACTTCCTGAGTTTCTGAACTCTCCAAGTAAAGCAAGCAAGCAGGATGACCTGCAGTGCAGGAAGCAGGCCACCACCAGGCTCAGTCTGGCCTCCCCACCCGCACAGTTCACCACATGCCCTGCTATAAAGCACAAATGACTGCACCGTATAACCACTGGGGGCTGCCAGCAAAGAGCTGAAATCACAATTGTTAGGTTCACGCATGCCAAGGCTCTACCACATCAAAAATGAGAAGAGCACATCACTCACCATATGGACTTCACTACTAAGCAGAAAAACCACCTTTATCTCATAAACTTTGGGAGTACACCTCACTATTACATGAATAATGAAGACACTTCTCTACTCTTTGTTCCCTTACTAAAGCGTCTCTCTCCACAAGGCTGTTCAAAGTGTGTCCTTCATTTTCCACAAGGAATCTTTCAGTGCATGCTTGTGATCAAATTTTCCAGGGTTTAACTCACTCACTCAATCATTTAGACAATTTCTTGAGTGTCTACTATGACTAGGCATTATTCTAGGCATGAAGGATAAATCCATGGTGAGAAAGAGACGATAAACAGAATTTAAAAGTAAACTGCGTAACACAGAAGGTGACACTCCTATGGGAAAATGTAAGCAAGAGATTTCAGGAGTGCTGCTGGGACCAGGATGGGGGTGGGGGTAGAATGTGGAGGGGGCAGTTTTAAATAGGTAGTCAGGGAGGACCACACTGAGTGATAGTTGAGCAAAGACCCAAAAGAGGTGAGGAAGTGAGTATGTGAGGGAACAGCAAATGAAGAGGCCTTGAGGCAGGAAAGAGCCTGGCAGATTCTTGGAAGGCTAAGAAGACAAGAGGCCAAAGCAGAGTGAACGTGGGGTATAGGAGATAAGGTCGGAGATGTATAGACAGAAAAAGGGCAGGCGGCGTGGCCTGGGAGGCTGATCTAAAGGCCTGACATTTATTCTGAACAACTAGAAACCACTGAACAGTTCTGAACAGAAGTGATTATTTCCTCAAGCTTACAGTCTTCTTTACTTTTTAAATCTTTGTCATTATGTAAAGATTGCCAGTAAGGTCCTTCCTGGAATGTCGTTCTACTCATAGCAACGCATAGAAGTTACAGGCGGGGTCGGCTGGGTCAATGCCCTCCAGCAGCCATCCCAGAACCTGACCCAGGCCTGTGTCGGCAGATCAAAGAGTGGACCAACACACCTTAGAAGACTAACCCCAGCGCCCAGTGTCTGCACACGGACTGCAGCCTTGTGAAGGTGCTGAGCAATGGCGTCAGTGCTCAGAACTCAGGCCACTCTGCATTCCGTATTCATATAATCTTGATTAACTTCTGCCAACTAGCCTCAGAGTTCATGATTCAAGTAGATGCCTCATGAATCCTTGCCTACCTAAATTTATCCCAGGGATGGCAACAACAGTGTTAGAAGATGCCAAGCCGATTATTAATATGTAGATATCGAGAGAATAGCATGGAATTGATTTATTGATGGCTTTTCAACACCTATGATTCAAATCTATGCTTTAAATAGTAAAGGAATACATTTGAAGTTGTTTTTAACAATAACTTTTCCAGATTAATTTTATAAGAAAGGGAAGGACACATGGGGTGCCTGGGTGGCTCAGTCGGTTAAGCATCCGACTCTTGATCTCAGGGTCATGAGTTCAAGCCCCATTTTGGGCTCCACGCCCTACCTAAAAAAAATTTTTTTTAAAGAATGGAGGGGCGCCTGGGTGGCTCAGTCGTTAAGCATCTGCCTTCCGCTCAGGTCATGATCCCAGGGTCCTGAGATCCAGCCCCGCATCGGGCTCCCTGCTCGGCAGGGAGTCTGCTTCTCCTCTGACCCTCCTTCCTCTCATGCTCTCTGTCTCTCATTCTGTCTCAAATAAATAAATAAAAAATCTTTATAAAAAAAAAAAATACTCCAGCAAGAAAAGGCGTCGGGGAAGGAATGTGAAACAAGACTGGCAATGTGTTGGTAATTGTTGGAGCTGGCTAATAGGCACACAGGAGTTCATTGTACTATTTTCTTATTTTTTGTTCATGTTTGAAGTCTGCCAAAATAAAATGCTTTTTTAAAAAAACTTTAAAACTATCCTATATAAGCCTCCCTTCTTCTATGCCCAAAGTATTCCAGAAAACATGTATGAATACAAAAGTCATAACAAATATATTTACATGTTATAAAGATAGCTCTGTATCTAAAGAATAAAACAACTCTAAAACCCACATTCATATCCTTCATTTTAGACATAATAAAAATGTATTTTACACACTTCAACATGTTTTGTCTTTTCCTTCACACCTTAATACACAGGCTCTAATCCCCCGAGTACGTGATTGACTGGCATGGCTCACCCTGTCCGTCTTAGTCAAAACAAGCAAAGCTTATGAGACCTATGTTTCTTAATATTAGCGTTAGCATTTTTCATTTTTCCCCTCATTTGTGTAAAATTGCACAGGAAAATGCAACGGAACAAACCCTTGCAGCAGCGAACACAGAGGTGCACTGAAGCCCGGTGATACTGACGACCCTGCACCACGGGCTGTGGGCAACACCACCCAGAACTCATTGCTCAGGCCCCGCCACTCCTCAGTGGACGCAGGGAAAAACACAAGCAGACCATAAAAGCTGAAGTATGGGGGTTCGTATGTATCCAAGCATGGTTTGTATGAGAGCTGAACCTATGAAAGTCAGGGCTGCCTGTACATACAAACACGTGATGTCTGTGCCTGAGACAACGAGCTTTCTCTGGCACCCTGGAAGAACAAAAAGTATCTGAACACCATCACAGTTCTTCTGTTGCTAGACATCAGTGGGGTACAAGGGAAAAGCACAGGAAGGATGTTCTTGGTGACACCACATTCCCTTCCTGCCAAACACAGGGCACCGATTTTTCCCAAAGAAGTATTTTTACATGTGTTGGTTAAAGTTACAAAGCCAACTCACAAAAGTCAACTAACTGCAAATGTGGCCAAGTTACAGTAATAATAACATAAGCTAGTAAGTGCTTTGTTTGAGTTATATAAACCTTACTATCAGCCCATAAAATAAATGCTATTAATATTGTACAGTTGATGAAATAGATTTAAAGATGTGAGGTGACCAAAAAAAAAAAAAAAAGCCTCTAAGTGACAGAACCATATACGTTATCAATTAATAGTATTAAAATTACTAATAATAGTACAATGCCAAAAGGACCGCTTTAGGTAAAAACAGGTGAAAGAGACTTGCTTGGACTCCAGTGAAACCCAAAGCATTGCTCTAAAATTGTTTTCTATGGAGGGGCGCCTGGGTGGCTCAGTCGTTGAGCATCTGCCTTCGGCTCAGGTCATGATCCCGGTGTCCTGGGATCGAGCCCCGCATTGGGCTCCCTGCTCTGCGGGGAGCCTGCTTCTCCCTCTCCCCTCCCCCTGCTTGTGTTCCCTCTCTCACTCTGTCTCTCTCTGTCAAATAAATAAATAAAATCTTTAAAATAAATAAATAAATAAATAAAATTGTTTTCTATGGAAAAATACAGTTTGAGTTCCAAACAACCATATATAATGATAGCACTGCAAAAATAAATTGAAAGCAGAATGTATTTGGTTAGAAAGGTCATCAAACGAATAGCAGAAATTAAGGGATAAATACCACTGTTATCTCTAATAGATAATCATAAATAAAATTAACTACAGTCGACTGAGTTAAGACAAACCTACCCCAAGAAGAAATCACATACACTATATATTCTAAGGCAACTTTTTACATTTCAAAAATCAATCATCTGGATAAACATATGACATAAAAAGACCAAAGTAAAACATCAATTCATTCTTGAAGATCTGCTCAGCGTCATAACATTCCCTCTTTGAACATTTGGGACCTGCTTGCAAACTATTACCAACCTGAATCGATTTTTCAAACCACTAGTCCAAAAGGAAGAATGATTACTTTATTTGAACATCAGGAAAAAATCCCGCCTGCCAAGAAGAGTCTTAGAAGACGCTGAGATTACTTTCTCTCCAATCTCCCTTTGTTTTAACTTTCATAGTCCTCCCGGCTTACTAGTCGCAGCCAAGCTGAAAGGGAAGAGCCAAAAACAGTGCAAGTCAGACTGTCACCACCACATTCCAGCCTTGACAGAGACCTCCGGGTCTGTTTTGTTAGTCTTCCTGCCTGTGCTTACAGTGCTGGAAAACCAACAGTCGACACCAGGAAAGACCAGCTAAGTACAAATGATGGCACTCTTCTGCCAAATGGAAGCCATGACCAGCTTAGTGTTGCCCATCTCAGTTATATTCACAGATTGATTTTTGTTTACGATGGGCTTTGAAAGGCAAGCATATAATAAGCACCTAGAGATAAAAACTACTCATGAAGCTATATAAATGCCACTGTGTTAGTAGCCAAATCATTCATTGCTTCATTAACTATTGACTGGCACTGCCTGGCATTAGTACTGACCACCCATTCATTAGTAGAAACATCTTATTATTCAGTTTCAGTAAGGATTAGTCTCTTACACTCTAAATTTTGGGGTCTGGGCAAATCTAAAATTTCTCGTCTAATTCTGATCCTCCAACTTTGTCCCACTTACAAAACTTCTCTTTAAAAAAATTAGTAAAGAGGGCGCCTGGGTGGCTCAGTCGGTTGGGCGACTGCCTTCGGCTCAGGTCGTGATCCTGGGGTCCCTGGATCGAGTCCCGCATCGGGCTCCCTGCTCGGCAGGGAGTCTGCTTCTCCCTCTGACCCTCCCCCCTCTCATGTGCTCTCTCTCATTCTCTCTCTCTCAAATAAATAAATAAAATCTTTAAAAAAAAATTAGTAAAGAATTTTTATAAAATGAATGTAATTCAAGTTATTAACTCTCTAAGTCTTAATTTCCTCAACTGATAAATGGGCTTAGTAATCCCCTCATTGTTTAATTGTGGGGAAGCCATGAGGTAGTATGAACGAAAGTATTCTGTGTGTTCAGCAGGCAACACACAGAGCTGGGATTATTACACATCAGGGTCCTTAACTTTTCCCAGACAGGCACAAGTCTATGAAGGTCCATTGCTGGCAAGTGGCAGAGACGGAATTCAAATCCAGCTCTGCCTGATACCAGCACTCTCGTGCCAACTCCTCCTCTGCCTGAAATAAAAGGAACAACCAGGTGGTTCTGCTAAAGTCTTTTCTACGCTTACAAGGCCCGGAGTAGGAGCCAAGAACAAAGATGAGAGAAGCTTCCCTCTTCTAACTTTATGGAAAGTACAGGGGCATCAAGGAAAGAACTCATCAAGCTTGTACCTCTTGATATACCAGAGGTCAAATTTCTCAACTTGTTGATAATACTCAGAGGGCTAACTGGGAACATGGCTGAGGACTGGAAATAAGCCAGCAGAGTATTTCTGAAAGGTGGTCACCCTGTGAAACACAGACCTGCTTGTAGACCAAGAAAAAGCTTAAAAATGACCCCAAATGTTAATGTTTTAAGTGAGAATAAATGAAAATTTTAAAATGGAAGTGACTGATAGGTAAAGGCAAGAAAATAAAGAAGAATAAAAAGGGTATCCCAGGGTCTTTACTAACATATCTTTGATAAGAACTAATTTTCCAAAATTAATGATTTCCTAAAATAGAAATAACAAACTTGGTAGCTTACAGTAAGACTACTGACTCTGTATGACACTTAAAAATTATCTATAATGATAATCACAGACAGACTTTGTTGTATACCTACTATTTGCTGGTCCCTACAGATGGTTCATTTGTGATCTTCACAACAACACACAAGCCCTAAGGTTACTACTAGCTACATTCCACACAGGAGGAAACCCAGTCTGAGAGCCATAAAGAGAATGCCTGAGGGTGCAGAGCCTACAAAGGGAAGAACGGAAATTCACACTCAGATCTGTCTGACTCGAACACCATCCCTTACTGGCTGCGAATGTACCCAGCACAGATTCGTTCACTCGACATGTCCTCCCTTCCTTAGTAACCTAGGAAAGGTACAAGGTGGATGGAGGTTCTTGGAGGATCAGACCCAGAGTGTCAGTGGAAGAGCATCACCTTCTCCTCAAGGACCAAATCAATGGTGCTGAAATTGGTGAAACTGAGAGCAGCGTATTGATTATTTTAAATGGGTGCTATTATGACAATACGGTGTTTTGAAAGCATGACCATCTGCACCTTGGACAGGACCAGAATACAAAGTTCTTAATAAACCAAAAAAGCAGTCGAAAGCAAATTAATGAATTCCCAAAAAAACCCAATCCCATCTGTGGTGTTTTCATCTACTCTGTACAATCAACAAGACTGAGTAGAGGACAGGAGGATAGACAAAATACTTCCAAAATTTTGTAACACCACTGTACCATACAGGGTATGATATACTTTCAAGGTGCTCAAAGAGTTCACACAAATTATTTTTTTCAACATGCCTAATAGCTAGTAAGAAGATAGGTATCATATTGAGTCTAGGTTAGAGATAAGACAATTGAGGCCAAAGGAGGTTCTAAGAACATAAAGAAATCACAGTGGAAGCAAACTCCTTTCCCAAGCTCCTAGCATAGAATTTAGTTCACCGGATAAAGCTACTATGATGTCAACTGTGAATCCTGATGGTTCCAACCAGCATGCTGGGAATAAGTCAGAGGTGGACTGAGATGTCCATCCCCCACTCCTGAGGGCTACCAGGCGGGGCCAGGCACAGCCGGAGTCCTAGGCCAGTTACCTCCAGCCGCAAGATGTCTGGATTGTTTACCCAGCTTGCCGTACAAATATTATTACTTACTAAGCATTCTATGACGTGAAAAAGATTCAGAAGCATTAGTAAATGTACCCATCATTTCACGGACTTCTTGATCAAGAAATGCTAACCGCTTAGAAAATCCACCATGTACCTGGATTGGCGTGAATAACCATTCCTCCTCAGTCCTCTTCCCTCCCCATAGGGGCCATTATTTCTCTAACAGCCGTTGGCCAACGTCATCCCAGGCAGAGGATGACACACTTTCTCAAGTACTGTATACAAGGCTGTATAAACCGAGTCAGGAGGCCACAGACACCCTCAGTACGGGATCGGTCAATGTCAAAGAAGGAATTCAGACAATTCAGTTCTCCACACAGGCCACTCACAAAATGCATGGGGGTACATCTGGATGCCAGGGGGCCACATCAAAAAAAAAAAAAAATGACTGAGGCATGACTGCCAACTGAACAGTCACAAAGATACTACAAGGGAGCAGCCTGAGTGGGGAGCAGAGAAGAAGGAAGTTTCCCTCTTACCTTTACAGTTTTCACTGTGTCTGTGGATACACAGTTAGGTGTACAGTCACAAGGACAGCTCCAGAAATGGCTGTTGAGAAAGAGGAACTGGTGTGCATTGAAACTCAGTAATCCCCAGTAAGATGGGGCTGTGTGGGGGCAAAAGAAGCTCCTGCCTTCAAACCCACTGGCCTCAGCGCAGTCCGTGTACCTGCAGTCCCAAACACAGGAACAGAGACACCCCTACTTCTGCTTTAGCAGCTCCTTATAACACGTCAGGAGCTACAGTCACAGGCCAATCTTTTATGAGGCAAAATTCCGGATTGCTACTAGTAACGAGAATAAAAGCAGGTACAAATGACATGCAAGCCAACAACAAAGTTGCTGGCACTTTGGATGATGAGATGTCATCTCATCATCCAAAGATGGGTTCTGAGATGTCATCGGGCCTTCCACTTAGTTCTCATTTTTGGAAAACTTCCCCCAACACTGGAGGAGCTTTGGCTTCGGGGCAACCACTCTGCTTAGCTCCCGGATATCTATCCCAGCCCCGTCTCTTTCATGGGACCTGGCCTGCCCCAAACCGCACCTAGTACCCTAA
The DNA here is from genome assembly GCF_002201575.2 of Neomonachus schauinslandi. Taxonomy (NCBI): domain Eukaryota; kingdom Metazoa; phylum Chordata; class Mammalia; order Carnivora; family Phocidae; genus Neomonachus; species Neomonachus schauinslandi. The sequence goes on from NC_058404.1 coordinate 147,095,451, forward strand.
TCATACATGCATGCATGTGTGCGCGCGCGCGCACACACACACACACACACACACACACAGTTTGTGTATTTTAAAATACAGGCCACCACCCCCTCATTCACCTAGTCCCAACTTGTGCCTCCCATTTTCACATTCCATTAATCCCCCAACCCTAGTGTAGCTCTGCCCCATGGAACCCAATTCTGGTCTCTGGGACCTCCTGGCTTTTCTCTCACTACTGGTGAGCCCCTCTGACCAGTGCATGTCAGCACTGGTATCCAGCCTCTGCTCCAAGCCAGGGCAACCCCCACCTTCTGCTCAGCCCCAGAGGACTGGGCCTCTTCCTTGCTGCTTTCCCAGCCAGGCACAGTTTTGCTTAGATCTCTTCCTAATCCTGAGGCTTAAACACAGAATGGTGACTGTATTAAAACTAACCCTGAATCTAACCAAGTGAGAAACCAAAGGTCCGTGCATAGGACATAAGCAAAAAGCCAAAGTATTCCAAACTAAAGAATAACAGTAATAGAGGTATGGACCTCAACATTTGAGGGAAGAATTTGATGCTTGTGGAATGAGACCTGAATTTATTCTTTCAGATGGAAGACAAACTCATTGAGGGCAGACACACTTGTACAAGCAAAGGTTGGAAGGTTAGATGTTCTTAGACGGCGTCAAAGTTGTCTCTCGAAATGGCCAACGTGAGAGACATCCTGACAGGTGGCTGACTCCCTTGGTGATGCGACACTGCTGTCGCCACGCCCGTGAAGCTGGTCGTCAATCCCCCACTCCTGACTTAGCGGACTCCAAACACATCTCTGCTTTCTTGTGTCTGTTTCCTCAATTACAAGAAACAAAGCTCACTTGTGCACAACCTCAGGCCTGAGAACACTATGCGGTTCTGATAAGATCCCGGAAGCATTCTAAGCTCTTCACACACACACACACACACACACACAAAACCATCGGATAAATTCAAGAGATACTATTACCAAATGTGTGCTTACTCTCCAATTATGGCGGACATGACTTTAAATTTCCACCTTCTTACCAACAGATTTATAAAAGTCTGTCTACCTGACTAAGGCAGGGTTCCAGCTTTTCAGGTTCAAGCTCACACTTATCAGGAAGCTCTGCTAAAAATACCCACATGTTTTTAAAACTTCAGAATGCAGCAACATTAAAGTCACTGCTAGTTTTTGCTGGCATATTCTCAAAACCATGGGAAAAAACTCAATGTATTTTGTGTTATAGACCTAAAATGTCTATCTCCCTGATTTAAAAAAAAAACAACTCAGGAATGATATAAGCTATCATGTACCATTTTGCTGTTACCATCTTGCAAACTGTCTGTGGAGTTTCAGAGGTGGTATATAAAAACTTCTGTACTGTATTTTAAATAAAGCATGGTAATGACAGATCTAAATTTACCATGGTATAAAATCACAGGAGAATTACTGTCTTTTTATTGTTAAAAGCAAATAAACTATAAATCCTTTTTAAATCACCAGCCAAAGCCCAAAGTCTGGAGGAGTAAGAAGAGGGAAGGTAATTATGAAAACCTGTTTTGTGAAGGTGTTTTTTGTAGGAAAAGTATATGATGCAGTCACCTTGACATATAAAGACATTATTTGAAAGCAATCTAAAAAGCTCATAGATCTGCAAAAGAATAAATGTTCCCAAGACAAATTACAAAGAAAAACATTCTGAATGTGAGCTATCTTTGTCATACATTTGGTTTGAAGTCTGTTCAGGTTTTTCAGACAATTCTTTGGAACTTCAATTATCCAATACTGTTTTTTTATTATTTTTCATCTTTATTACCATAGTTGTACATCTCCAGGTCAGTCCACTTGAGCAACATTTTATTGAGAACCCTACCCTATGGCAGACCAGAGAGCGGTGATGTAAAAAATAAGATATAGGCACTTCACTGAAGAGATTACAGGCTACCGAGGTAGAAAGACACATTAACAGATAATCTTGCATAGCTTCAAACTCCAAGAAATATACTTGTTCAAGATAACAGAGATAGTTCTTCTGTCCTTTTTGTCTACAAATAAAGAATTTTCAGTCACAAGAAGAAAGCATCCTCCTCAGTTGGGGATTAAGTTCCCTAGGTTTCTACTTGGGGTGTGCGTGGGGAATGGAAGGAGGGAAGCAGGAAGAGAGATCACAGATAGAATGTTTTTTGGTGAAAAACCACCAAAAGACAATTTTTCCTGAAAAAATACCAATGGTTGGCTGGTTTAACATATATAATACATTGACCACAAATTCAATCTGCTCAAAGACAACATTTAACGGCTTCAACATTTCTGGCAACTGTCATTCTGAGTACGTTTAAGTCACTACCTCTTCTAGTGACTACCTAAGTGTCACGACCTCTCTCCTTCACTCAGATAATGGCTAGTCAACAACCAAAAAGAAAAGGAATACTAACCACGCCCTTGCTTACTATCTAGAAAATTATGCGTTCCGGGTTTGCAGCATCTGTTTGCCCAAAGGAAGCAAAGGTAAGAAACAAAAAGCAATAAGGGGATAATCATGGTCACACAGTTCCCCCCCAAAAAATGTATAAATGTTCAATTTTCAGAGGCATTCATAGCCAAACACCCTTAGAACACTGGACATTAGATCACAGAAAGCACTGAAAGAGCCCCTCCAAAAAACATACAACAAAAAAATAGTAACAGTAATAATAATGATCACAACAAGAAGGAAATGAAACACTGGTATCTCCTGAAAGTTGTGAAGAGCCAAGCCAAGAGTAAATCATAATTTATTTTTCCCATTTTCTGGTAGCCATAATTTTTTGACATTACTAAACAATTTCCATTTGGCATAATTAATCATAATAGAAAGTCAGTTACCTTTACTTTTTTTTACGATTTTATTTATTTGAGAGAGAGAGAGAGAGAGCAAGAATGAGGGGAGGGGCAGAGGAAGAGAGAGAATCCCAAACAGATTCCATGCTGAGCATGGAGCCCGATGTGGGACCTCATCCTACAACCCCAAGATCATGACCTGAGCCGAAACCAAGAGTGGGATGCTTAATTCACTGAGCCACCCCCAGGCACCCCAAAAGTCAGTTACCTCTAAAACATAGGTTTCCCACAAACCTTGGGGGGAAAAAAGTACATCTGAACACCAGAGAGTGAGCAAGTTAAATTCTGTATCATATGTAACAGCAGAGAAGTACTTTCTAACAGGCTGAAACACTTGGAATATTCTTTTTTTAAAAAGATTTATTTATTTTATTTATTAGAGAGAGAGAGCATGAGAGGGGGGAAGGGCAGAGGGAGAAGCAGACTCCCCGCCGAGCAGGGAGCCCGATGCGGGACTCGATCCCGGGACTCCAGGATCATGACCTGAGCCGAAGGCAGTCACTTAACCAACTGAGCCACCCAGGCGCCCCACTTGGAATATTCTGAAGAAAGATATAAGAATAAAATTCACATGTCCAAAATGTATTACATAGAGTTTACTGGTACCCATACTTTATGATACATCTTTATTATCTGAAGCTATGTAATCTAAGTATTGTATTCAAAAGAACAGGAAAGAAAAATTGCCTCTGTGCCTGTGAACCTCATTTACCCTACATGCTCTTGAACCTGTTCTTACAGCACCATTGTAGCATTCTACTTTCTACATGTATCTAAATTATCTCCCCCAATAGGCTGTTAGACATTAGAGGGGACGTGGCCATGCTTCTTTCTACCAAGATCCTAATACAATGCTCAAAACAATAGGTTCCTATTAAATAAAAATGCCACAGTTAATTTCAAAAGTAAAAATATAACATATTGTGTCCAATAGCACAAATAGTGTAGGAGGTCCTTTTGATTTGCATGTTATATTGGGCATTGAAAAATAAATATGTGCTCGTGGCATATAGAGTCCCTTAAGCCATACTTATACTGATCATGCAGACTGAATCTCAAAGGAGGGAATATTCAACACAGACTTTTTGAAGAGTTTTAGCATTGCATAAAGAGCAGAGAGCCATTCTAAAGATCAGAAGGTTATCAGTGTTACTAAACTAACTTGTCATAAAAAATGTTCCAACCGATTACTAGTCAATTTCAAGTCTGAAAACTCCAGGAAAAAAACTGAGAAATACTAATCTTATATCAAACTTTTTTTGGTCCCGTCTCAACAATTACGCTAGACCCAAGTGAGGGTTACCTAAGTTCTATCCACGATTCTCAAGCGATGATACAAACAACCTGGAAAACAGATCCAGACATCCTAGAACCCAACTCAATTAGGTTACCTTGCTTTTCACTCCACCATAAACAGGAAGGTGATTTAAAATAGAAGACTCCAGATGATAATAATGAAAGCAAAGACCATAAAAGTAAAGAAAACCATAACTGACAAATCATAAAATGAGATCACGAGATTTTAGTACTAAAAGGAAGGAACCATGTTAACTTCCACATACAATACAGTCCTTTTGATGTAATGTGATAAACTGTGTAATATTAGATTTTATTTCCAATAATCTTTTTCTTTTAATCTGGAGATATGATTAGCCAGTAATATATCTGGATGTCTATAACAGTAACCTTGTTATATCATATTATTTTTAATTTCTCAAAGGGAGAAAGCCCTCAAAATTTTCTTAAACTCAAATGTAAATGAAAAGAGAGAAAGGAGAACTCAAGCATTAATTTTGTCTACACTAAAAAAAGGGGGGGGGGCACCTGGGTGGCTGAGTCATTAAGCGTCTGCCTTTGGCTCAGGTCACGATCCCAGGGTCCTGGGATCAAGCCCCGCATCGGGGTCCCTGCTCAGCGGGAAGCCTGCTTCTCCCTCTCCCACTCCCCCTGCTTGTGTTCCCTCTCTCGCTGTGTCTCTCTCTGTCAAATAAATAAATAAAATCTTTTAAAAAAAAAAAAAGCTTCCATGCAGTTCTTAGAAATATAAAGTTGTTTGGACCACCATGAAGTCAATCATGGAGGAGAATGTGAAGTAGCAAAGTTTGTATCACTTTCCCACTTCCAGAGCTTCCTCTACCACTGCAGAAAGATGAAAATTAAGTTTATTCACTCAAAGATCTGATTTCAGTGTTTTAAAGTGCATGTGTGTGTGTGCGTCTGTGTGTCTCTGTGTACACAAGAAAAAGCTAAATATCCACTTAATGATGAGAAATCATATTTAAAATCAATAGTGATTTGTACCTATAGGCATAATTTCCTTTAAGGATATGGAAGCATATCCTATAAATTTATCCTCAAACATGGTTACAGACTTTAATTTTTGCATTTCTCAATTAATAAGCTTAGAAATATTTTATTTGGAAGACCCATGTGTCTAGGCATATTAAATCACGTGAAAAAATCTCTATGAGACTTCAGACTAGTGTCAGTAACATAAGCTGTCAATTCTCATTTATTCAAGGGATGATTACAGTGCTTGGAATACAGCCAACACCTTATTTCTTCTTTGGGTCCTTTCAGCCTGCACTACCTTATCTAACTTACTGACAGGCGTCACTCTAAAAGTAGTAATAAACTAACAATTAAGTCCTTACCATGAGACAGACACTGTTGTCAATATATACTAGAGCGTTTGATTTTCCACAACTACTCTATGAAATCAGTAATTTTGCTCTGTTTATTTTATAGATGAGGGGCACAGGGGTGTCAAGTGACTTTCCCAAGACCACAGTCATAAATGTCAATGCAATATGACATCCAGTCTGGTGCCAGACCTGAATACTTAACCACTGCATGATTTGCCTCCCACAGATAACCACAGTAAGAGGAAATAAAACCCAAGCCCATCACTAGGGTAAGAAAACCTTCTTCTCCCCCCACGCTTTTTTTTTAAGTAATCAAAATGAAGGTGCATTTCATAGGTAAAATGATTCCAACTACTGGTCATAATGAGATTTATGGATTACCCACAGATTTCAACCCATATATTCAATCTCAGGCCCTCAGTTAACGGAGTTACTGATTTGATCTTTCTGGCTTATCTTTTTTTTTTTTTTTTAAGATTTTATTTATTTGAGAGAGAGAGTGAGAAACAGAGAGAGAGCACAAGCGGGGGCAGAGGCAAAGGAAGAGGAAAAAGCAGACTCCCTACTGAGCAGGGAGCCCAATGTGGGGTTCATTCCCAGGACTCCAGGATCATGACCTGAGCCGAAGGCAGACGCTTAACCAACTGAGCCACCTAGGCGCCCTCTTGCTTTACAGATGTCAAATCTAATACATATTTATCAAGCACTGTACTCAGCCCTAAACACTTTTTTTTGAATTGTGACGGAAAACACGTAACATAATATTTACCACCTTAACCATTTTTAAGTGTACTGTTCAGTAGTGTTAAATATATTCACATTGTTGTGCAATTGATCTCCAGAACTTTTAGCCCTTGCCCTAGTCCCTTCAGACTGCTACAACAGAATATCACAAGCAAAGAGCTTATAGACAACAGAAATGCATTGCTCAGCATTCTGAAGGGTGGAAATCTTAGATCAGGGTGCCAGATGGGCCAGGTGAGGGCCCTCTTCCAGGTCACAGACTTCTCACTGTATAGGGGCATGGCAGACCTGGGGGTGCTCTGTGGGATCTCTTATGAGGCACAAATCCCATTCATCTACTCACTTCCCAAAGTCTCCACCTACTAATATCATCACCTTTGAGGGTTAAGATTTCAACATACAAATTTTGGGGGGACACAAATATTCAGACCATAGCAGCCCTTAATACTTTAGAACTCCATTTTGTTGTGTCATTTTATTCCTTATCAATGACTTGTCTTCAAATTTCTAAAGATAAGCAAAATCTTCAAAATTGTAGACGACTTCTTTTTAGATAAGCATATATAGGATTCTGGCATTACAAGCTAATGATTCTTAACTTTTTTAGGGGGGGGCATGGGTCTTTTGAAAATCTGATGAAACATGTGGATTCTAACCTCAAATTAAAAGGGATATATGATTATATAATTAAAATGCTGCTATAACTTCATGAGGTTATTGAATCCCTGTCCCCCAAAAGCCAACCATGAACTCACATGAAAAAAACTCTAATTTTTTGGTCTCATTTTATACTAGTATTTATTGATTCTCTGACATTGCAGTATTCCTTTAAATATCAAGTTTCCCCTAATGAGTTGTAATCAAGGTCTTATTTGAAAAATTTCACATAAACGTGATATTATTTACAAAAAATAAATTAATCTACAAATATTCAGGAAAACAGCTACTCTGCTTATACCAGGAATTGCACGGAGGAAAAGAATTCCCCTACTTCCCATATGAGTCCATCACATATTCAATGAGCAGTTTCCCACGAAAATGCTATTAAAGCACCTCATGTCTGAAAGTAAGCTAAATTATAAATGCCTTATCCTTATGGGCACCACCATCTTCAGATCTGATAGTAAGAAAGCCCCATGACCTATTAGAGATAAGATGGACTTGATCACTACCCTTCTAAATTTAATGTACTGTAGTTAAATAACTATGTTCACTGGCTTTGATTGCATCATTGCACTTTCTGATGTTTCTGATAATATAAAAACATTAGATTTTTAGAGATGATATCCTGGAGCTGACAGACTCTCGTTTCCTTTCCATCCAGACTTTGGGGAACTAGATAGCTGGAAATTGTATTTTGTTCTGTTATTTGAAGGGGTCTAAGTAAACATTCTTAAAGGACACTAGTCCACATTAAATATTAAATGTCTTGTGTATATCACAGCTTAGCAACATCATGAATACTTGGATGCACTCCTCCAGAAACATATATACACACAAATTCTGTATACAATACCTAGGGGCTCATGAGCCCCCTAAGCCGCCTGTGGACTCCAGACCTCAAGATCAAGAACCTATCCCTCCGTTCAGTAGACAAGTGTGAACCAACACTTCTGATTTCTAGGACTTCATTTCCTTGAAACAACAAGAACAATCTAACCCTGCTCTGCCTTTAAAGGTGTTAATCATATGCAAAGAAACTCAGTACTCATCAAAAATAATCACCATAGCATTCTCTTTGTTATCAAGGCATAAAGGGATTAACTGCTCTCCAGGAAAGGCACTGGCTGTCTATTTTAAGGACTGAGGGCCTGAGGGATGGACAGCCTTCTGCATCTGCCATGGTGACTTCATCCCGCATCTCTCCAGAGAGCTCATCAGTAGATACCCTGATGCTGGCAACAGAAACAAGCCAGGAACTGGTCTAGCTAATGTAGGTATCTGGTAGGCCACAGTCACCACCGGAACACATCTCATAAATTCAACCCATTTACCTTCCCAAGGCTCTTGTCACACCTTCACTCATGACCTCTCTCTTCTCAAACTCCTTTTGGATTTATTAATCAATTATCAACCTTAAACTTATTTTGTCTAAATAAGCCTCTCGCATATTCTTTCCTGTTACCCAATTTTTTAATGTAAGTTTGTCCTCTATAAATGTCACATAGCTCAACTGTTTATAACACACTATCAACCATATATATAGTCTATACTGATTATTCCTCAGACTCCAAAATTAAACTGAAGTTACAAAAACTATTGTTTGAAAGAGGCATTCCTTTAATTTATTAGAACCACTTTCAGAATGCAACTATTTTGCCACTTAGAGTTGTTCTCATACTTCCACCAGATTTTCCAAATTCTCGATTTACCAGGTAAGAAGAGACCATACAAACTGCAGACAGTAAACTTACTAATACTTAATATTGCATTGTTTTAAGTGTATTGCAAATGATGAGTAGGCAGAAGTGAGATGAAGAATGAAATCCATAGGGAAACAATGAGAAGAGAAAGTTTTCAAGTATTCAACATCCTTGGTAACTTTTCCCATGAGCCTGTGATTGGAAACCAGGACAGCACTTAAAAAGCTGGTCACCTTGGAAAACACAGAAACCTCTAAAAATAAAAATCAACATTTCCAGACTCTGCCTTAATGGTTTCCTGGTAAACAGAAAGACATGCTTGCTATTCTACCCCCACACGGGGGTTGTGGCAATTAATTATTCAACATTTGGAAAGTGCTTTGGAGATAAGAAGCTAAGTGCTGAAAATCATCATCAATTTTCAGAAAACCGCACTTAGAGTGAACTCACCAGGTTTACTCTTGGAAATTGAGTATAAGACTATGCTTTCTTTTTCCATTTCATTTAGACCATTAGACCAAACAACCAACACTCATATGGAACTTTCCTTCCTTTTTGCTCAACCTTTGAGTGCCCTCTGAGTAAAAAACTAGTCCTTAATTTTCAGAGAAATATAAATTCTAATAATGTGGTTTTGCCAGAATTTACAGTGATAGGCATATTAGGTATCATTCCTCTTCTGCCTTTAAGTAATATAATAAATAGTGAATTCACTAAAGATTTCATTTGTAAAACTATGAGAGTAATTAAAATCTAGTGTAACATACTTCTACTATAGTTATCATTATGGAAGCATATTTTTTTTAAATTTATTTATTTGACAGAGAGAGAGAGAGCCCGAGCACAAGCAGGGGGAGCAGACCCCCTGCTGAGCAAGGAGGTAGGGCCACCCCCCCCCATCATGACCTGAGCCTGAGGCAGACACTTAATTGACTGAGCCACCTAGGCACCCCTAATGAAGCATTTTTTTTTTTTAAAGATTTTATTTATTTAATACAGAGAGAGACAGCGAGAGAGGGAACACAAGCAGGGGCAGTGGGAGAGGGAGAAGCAGGCTTCCTGCTGAGCAGGAGCCTGATGCGGGGCTCGATCCCAAGACCCTGAGATCATGACCTGAGCCGAAGGCAGATGCTTAACAACTGAGCCACCCAGGCGCCCCAGGAAGCATATTTATTTAGGTGTCCATGGCTGCATTACATTACCTGTATAAATTTAGATAAACAATCTAAGAACTGATTAACCTTGATTAATGCTCTAAATGAAAATAATAACTTACTCTATTTAAATAAGAAATTATTTGGTTAGACAGTTTTTCGTCCTTATCTATAACATATACTTATCTATATTTTTTCACTTTAAAACTCAAAACAGTGACCCAAAATTGAGATTTTTTTTTTTTCACTGAAGTATAACTAAAACCCACATAAAAACCCACCTGCAGGGGCACCTGGGTGGCTCAGTCCTTAAGCGTCTGCCTTCAGCTCACGTCATGATCCCAGGGTCCTGGGATCAAGCCCCGCAGCAGGCTCCCTGCTCGGCGGGAAGCCTACTTCTCACTCCCCCACTCCCCTTGCTTGTGTTCCTGCTCTCGCTGTCTCTTTGTCAAATAAATAAATAAAATCTTAAAAAAAAAAAAAAACCCACCTGCATCCATGCAAAAAAAAAAAAGAGGGAGGCATTAAGTAGTTTTTAAATGGAGAGCAGGTCACGCTCTGCAAAGCCATCACACAATAACCGTGGTCAATTTGGGATTAAATACATAAGAGCAGAACTCACTCACACTTCTGTCCATTTTGGAAACAATAAATAATTTTGTCCCAAGTAATTTTTTTTTTTACTTCAGATCCCTCCCACAGTGAAAGATCATATATACAAAATCATAATTTCATGTTTTTGAAAATTAAAAGCTGTACTGACATAATCTTCTTGGATATGGGACTTGTTACCCATTAGATGGAGCTCATTAAAAGATTTATGTATTTTAAACTCAAAACGCACAGTTTAAAAGTCATCATTGCTTTTAGAAAGGGTCTGTTACAAGATGAGTTTTTACCACTTTAAATTAATACCTTTTGCATATCTATTAGTCAACCTTACACTTAAATCTTTTATCCATATTCACCTTCCAAACATCTCACCCCCCCCCAAAAAAAATGTGAAGTGAAATCTTAAACGTGCTCCACATTCTGAATCTCAATAAAGGAAGGGAAAAAAAAGCTGGTTGCTTTAGGGAGATGATCTCAATTAGGCCCCTGGCTCATGTAACAAAAGTTACTATGGAATTCTGCAAGGAACCCACAATAGGCTGCTCTACTCCAAACAGGTTAATGCCAAAACAGCTAAGAAAATCTCTCACTGACTCTGGTTGATATTTACTACATATCTGATATAATCTTCTACAGATCATTATATAATAACTATTCAGATAAATTGTTTTTCATTCTTAAAAAAATGGTAATTATTTTCATCCCTTAAAAGAAAAGAGTATCTACAAGGAATCTAAAACTGAAGAGGAAAATGCATCCAGAAACGGCCCTTTTAAAAAAAATTCTTTCAAAGAAGTTATCCTGGTGTTTCCTCCTCTGCTCTATTATGCCAGTAATGGGCTGCTTGTACAAACAGAAGAAACAGGCACATTTTTATGTTTTAAAGAAGTATTTGGGGCATACATCTTAACTATCTTTGCTTTAATGTTAACAGGACCATCAGATAGTTCCTTAAAAATAAACAACATGATACAGTTGCTGTATGGGGGTGGGAAGTCATTTCAAATTAAATGTTTTCCATCCATATGAATATGAAGGAGAGAAAAACTGGCCAAAGGAATTAGACATGTCCCCAAATGAGTAAGAAATGAATTGGCAGGGACTGAGCCTGCATGAGAACATTACTTTGAATCTAAACCAAATTTCTAAAGCACTCCAGGTGATCTGCTCTATATTTACAGAATTTAAATGCTGAAATAGTGAAAAGAATGATTCTGAAATGTTTAAGAAATGAAGCAATTTAATTAAGTGGCAGGGTTGTAGTTATTGATTCTACGTTGCAACCTTTAGATCTAGAACCGGAGAGACAGGAAAGACAGCCCAAGACTCCGAGGACCTCCTCAGATGGACGCTACCACCTGCTCATGAAATGCTTTTACTGAATGATTCCCCAAGTCAACTCAGCATAGCGGTCACTCCCTGTAAATTTGGAAGATCATTATTTATGTAAGTTACTTTGAAGGCGCCTAAGAACTCACACACATAGCTACCTAAAAATTTCATTCACTACACGTCCAAATCCTTCAAATTTCAACATCAGTGATTATTCCTTTTGCATCTCTCTTCTGGTAAAAACTAAAAATGCAAATACTACTAAAATACCTGGTACCTCGAATTATTTCTTACTAAGATACTGTCAGATGTTTTCTCTTGCAAAGAAAAACAGAAGAAAAAAAAAACTAATAATGAGAGCATTCGCCGTCCAACTCACAGTGAATCAAAAGAACCGTATTTTAAGAGAAAGGTCGAGCTGATGAAGTTGGGTATGAGCGTAATTACTAACACCGGAATCATACTCACGAGGGGCTACGGACTTTTCTAAGCATTTCACATATATTAACTTACTTAAACCCCAGGAATAAAATGAGGTAGGGTCGCATGAAGAACTGGAAGCACGGAATCGCCCGAGTCATGAGGCACGGAGTCTGTGGGTGCCAGGTGCACGGCTCACATCTCCCCTTGGGAACGCAGGTGCTTCCCCGGCCTGGGTCAGGGCCAGCGCCAGGGCCAGGGTCCGTACCGACCGTGCTCGGCGCGGTCTTGCTCCGGAAATGGTCTTAGCCGAAGGGAGCCACCTGACCCATGGTCACGCCCCCGGCGCAGGACTGCCCACATCTCCCGCCTGGGCCGCGTGGGCTCCCTCATCTCAAGGTGCGCGAGCTCCGCAGGGCCTCCTGGACTCCAGGGCCTGGTGGGATCCGTGGAGGCCCCTGTGGCTATGGGATCGCCCTTGCACACCTCCCTCTGCCCAATCCAGCGTCCTTCGCTCCCTGGCGGGGACCACCCTCCACACCAGTCAACTTCCTGCGCCATCGGAAAGTGCTTCCCGGAGAACCTCACCGAAGACGGCGTGGACGCGGGGTTCCAGCCCAGGCACTCTGGCTCCGGAGTCCACGCTCGGAACCAGCTAGGGGAAGTCCTGACAGTCGGCGCCGACTCACAAACCAGCTTCCCCGGGAGGTTCCACAAGCCTCCATGGCCGCTAGGCACAGAGGTCTCAGGAGCGATGACCTCCTGCTGCCTCCCAGCACCTTCTCAGAGCCCCCCAGTCACTCCTGGGCTCCTGTCAGCCGTGCCCATCACCAGTCCTTTCATGTCCTTCCACTCGGGCTGCTCACTGACGGCCAAAGACTTCTTCAGAACCCCACTTCCCTGCCCAGGACGCTCTCTCCAGGTCTCCCAATGCCCCAAGCCTTCAGGTCACGGATGCACACAACCACCGCCTCAGGCCACGTCACCCCAGAGCCACAGTCTGCCCCTGCACCCCGAAGCAGCCCTCTCAGAGCTCACCTCGCGCACTACCTCGGCTTGCAGGTCTTACAGCCTCTCTCCCAATATGGCTAAGCAACCCCCCCACGCCCCCAAGGCACGGCAAGGGAGCTGCCAGCATCACGCCTCCCATGATGCCTCCCCTCTCACTCTCTCCCACCTCTGGGCCGGCCTCGGTCAATTCATGAAAACAGATTCCTCCGGGATCATGCCCATCATGTAAGAAAACAGGGAGACCCTTAAGCCCTCTTTAGGCACAGCTAAGACACCGTCTTTACAACATAAAAGATAGGCGACACAACGTATAAAGCACAACAATATGGGCACACCTGGCATATGGCTTCACACATCTCCAGCCCTAAGAGCTTTGCCAAATTGCCTAATGATGGGCCGTGAGAGATGAGCCAAAGGGGAAAGTATATTCAATGTCTTATTAGGAAAGGTGATAAGTGCAATTTATTTGGGAATGACGTACCTCAGAAACCTATTTTAAGACAATTTTAGTCTGGACATTCAATAAGGTAAGCTTCAGTTGTAAGAAAATTCAATTAAAGTAAATATACTCTAATGACAGTAGATAAATAGACCACTCCTGCAATTTAAGCAGATTCACAATTTCCCAGAAACAGTCTCCTTTAGGTATTATTTCCATTTCTTTGATTCCACAGACTCTGCAACTCATGGTACCTACTGCCCACACTTCAAGGATTAACACCATCCCTTTGCAGTTCCCAAGTCATCAGAGTTCTATAGATCCCATATGTGGACATCTACCTTAGAAATGAATCCCTCGGGGTGCCTGGGTGGCTCAGTTGGTTAAGCGACTGCCTTCGGCTCAGGTCATGATCCTGGAGTCCCGGGATCGAGTCCCACATCGGGCTCCCTGCTCGGCAGGGAGTCTGCTTCTCCCTCTGACCCTCCTCCCTCTCATTCTCTCTGTCTCAAATAAATTTAAAAAAAAAGAAAAGAAAAAAGAAATGAATCCCTCACTGTCTCTACAGAACTAAGACGTTATTCCACCAGCTCCTGACTCAAGCAGCAACCTGCTTGAAGCCTGGGCCACATGCTCCAGCCTGTTTTGTTTTTTTTTCTACTACTCTGGTTTTTATATAAAAGACACTGTGTTATCCAAGCCCAAATACTAGAGTCCTTCCATAACAGAAGCTAAAAGCTGTGGGTCAAACAGAAATATATGGCATTGGACTTTCCAAACTATTTAATTTATGAGCATAATATTACACATAGGAAAGTTACCCAACACAATGATTTTTAAACCTGCACAAAATAAAATATGCTTCATTTAATTGGGAAAGCAAACTATTTCAGATTAGTGCAATTATCCCAAATGAACCCAGCACCAAAGGCGTTGGTTTCGATTCAGAAATAACACCCAATTTCATTTTATCAGCAGCAAGATGTAGTCTTGATTTAGGGAAATTTTACAAGGAGGTCTAAACGATCCGATCACTTTTTAACCTGATGTGTAACAATGCTCACTTATACTAGTGCCTTCTGGTCAAGGTCTAGAACTGAGATAAGACAGCCGAGGCAGTAAACTTTATAGGAAACATTGCATGAGGTCAAACCCACAATACTATAGACCAACATTCAGTGACATCAAAGAACAAGAAATTATTCTACAAAATGATAAGTGATAAGCAAAGGCTGTGAGAAAGCCTGGGTAAAAAGAGAGAATACTATCCAAAAAGTTCTCTTTACCAAAAATAGCCATATTCTCTTTATAACTGTATGAATACTTAATCTACCCCAAAGATTTGTTCTGGACCTTCTCCTCTTGAAAAAGCCATTTTCTCCTCTTGGAGTGAAAAACTGCTCACATTAAATACCCGCTACATAAATTTAAACTAAATAATTTATGCTAAACCTATTTCTTGAAGTTGTAAGTGGTCCTCCTAGTTCTGGTGTTCTTGGATTTGGAGTCCAATGTTCATGACATTAGGTTGGGAGGTCTCCTTTCAGACTTCACTGCTTAAGATTATAAGCATTCAAACAGACTGTCTGTTCTCTGAAAGACACTCCTTTATTCTCATGATATGCAGTGCATTTCTCTAGACCTTCCCCAGTTATGTCTGTCTCAAGGTGCAAGACCTAGCCTCCGAGGGAGCATTCTAGGTAAGACGGCATAAGGTTCAGACACATGGATGAACATGGACTTACAGCATTAGAAGATCCCTATTAAGATGTTATAACTGAACTTAAATTTATGTATTCAAATGTAATATTTATCAATATAAAGAATAGTGAAACATATTGAGATTTCACTGGAAATATTATAATGTATATATAATGAATAAAACATCTATTCTAAATGTCTCAATATATTGTGCATTTGCATACATTGTAAGGCACATATAAGGGAAATATACACCTAACATATAGATAGATAGTACAATGATATTCTCTCACCTTTACATAAAATCCAATATTATCATGGTGCCCTAATACCAGTACCATAAAAGATCTCTATTTTCCCTCATTTATATTTATATTATATCTTCCAGAGATTCCCTGAGAATATCTGGATTTAAAACTTCCTAGTTAAATATGATCAATATAGAAAATTATTTGAATGAGGCAAACACCAAATTCACGGATGTGAATAAATGAATGAATGACTCTTCCCCCTTGCCTACCACAGGAGCACCTTTCTAACTGAAACCCAGAAAACACTAATTCTGCATTTTTTACAATACCTACTATATATTCTTTTTTTTCCTACTATATATTCTTCAGAGAAGGCATAAAAATTGCAATTCCTTATAAATCTTTTTAGGTAAATGCCTTTTTAAAACCTTAAAAGCAGGGTGCATTGGGGGAAGCTGGGAGGAGGCTATGTGAGAACTGTACTATATTTTTGTAGCTTTTTGTGAGCCTATGATTATGTCAAAAAAAAATAAAAAATTTAAGGACTAACAACTCACTTTTATTTTTTTTAATTTTTGTTTAAATTCCAGTTAGTTAACATACAGTGTAATATTAGTTTCAGGTGTACAATAAAGCGATTCAACACTTCCATACAACACCTGGTGCTCATCACAAGTGCTCTCCTTAATCCCTATCACTTATTTCACCCATCCCCCCCCACCTCCCCTCTGGTGACCATCAATTTGTTCTCTATAGTTAAGAGTCTGCTTCTTGCTTTGCCTCTCTCTCTCTTTTTTTTCCCTTTACTCATTTGTTTTGTTTCTTAAATTCCACATATGAGTGAAATTATATGGTACTTGTCTTTCTCTGACTTATTTCACTTAACACAATACTCTCTAGCTCCATCCATATCACTGTAAATGGCAAGATTTCATTCTTTTTGATGGTTGAGTAATACTCCATTGTATATATTTACCACTTCTTTATCCATTCATCAGTTGATGGACACTTGGGCTATTTCCATAATTTGGCTATTGTAGATAATGCTGCTATAAATACTGGAGGGGGGGGCATGTATCCCTTTAAATTAGTATTTTTGTATTCTTCAGGTAAATACCTCTTAGTGCGATTGCTGGATCACAGGGTAGTTCTATTTTTAATTTTTTGAGGAACCTCCATCCTGTTCTCCAGAGTGGCTGCACCAGTTTGCATTCCCACCAACAGTGCAAGAGGGTTCCCCTTTCTCCGCATCCTCACCAATAACAACTCACTTTCAATCTCAAAAAAAAAAAAAAGAAAAGGTAAATAAGACTGTGTCCAATTCAGAGAACAGATGAAATATATCCGAATAGAAAAGTGCGGTAGGTTTTCCAAGGAACTATGTAACACATCACAAACCCTAAAAACAAAGTTTCATCGCCAAAATTACTGGATTCCAAACTTCATGACCACAAATTTCACAAGAAATATGTAAAAGACCTGACAGCAATGATCAGAGCTACTCCACTGGAGGAATCTCTCTAGAAGTAAGAGTTCAAATAAAGCTGGGTGGAATGGCTGGGCGTCTCTGACTGGCTTGTCCGGAGTTTTTGCGTAGCCTTCCATTAAATAAGTATTTTCACTACAAAATATGCTAGCCACTGCAGGAAGCACGAAAGGACGTCCTGACACGGCCACCGCAGTGAGGAAGCCTACGGTGCGGGACCACGTGCGCACGTGTGAGACAAAGGGTGGGGCTGAGCAATTCGCCATAAAGTCATTGGTTCAAATGTAGAGGCCACTGCCTCAAGTTTTGGCAGGAAAAACTCGTGAGTGCCTGAACCGTACTTTCTTCTGATGTTTCTGGACGAGGGTTTGGTTTCATAATGTATTTTTCAAGGGAAATTATCTGATCTCATTTATCTAAATCTTTTAAGACCTTTCCTATCTGCCTTCTCTCTTTTCCCTGGCAGAGGAGCTCAACTTGTAAAAAGTGCAAACGTGTGAGCTGTGTGCTTCTGCTTAATGTGTTCGCGCTCAGCAATTTTCCGAAGGCGATTGTAATCACTGCTTCAGCAGTCTCCTACCACGCGGCCCTTACTCGGCTAACATCGTGAGCGCTCATCACACAGTCCTAAGGCCACGGTGTCCAGAGGTCGAAGGAATGAAGGCATTTGTGCAGCAGTTCTGCTGTGAGGGCTCGCGGCAGCTGCAGGAAGCACGTAACACACGCGGCGAGGGTCCCGGGAGCGCAGCCATCAGCACTCGGGGTCCGCTCAACCTTCACCCTGACTGATGAGCCCACGGAGTCTGCACTCCGAACAAACACGTTTCACCCCATCATGCTTTCAGAACTTCATTCATGATCACTCTAGGGGAGAAGGTACAAAAACCTGGTTTGAATTAAAGACACTAGAAAGATTCCCATCAGGCCATTTAGATAACAGATTTCCAAGCTGAAGAGCCGGAGCGAGGAAGAGCTAACCCCGGGGCCCATGGGGTATCAGTTTAGAAGTTACTGTCATGATCCTATTCCTTGAATAGTTGCTCTTCCCTAAATCCAGTCCTAGCACCATTGTTTTTTTAAAAGCCTCCTGGGCTGAGTAGATACCATAGGGGAGGAGCCTTGCTTCCAGCATTTAATACAGCAATCACCAGACAGGCCTGGATGCTTTTGTTTTATAAGGACCCAGTTTAATTTCTCACAGGAATGAAAGCACCAAGAACAGAAGATGTTTTCTGAAATTCACTATTTTTAAAACAGTAGTTTCACAAGGCTCGCCATAATTACCCTTTGTATTTATTTCAATTTTCCATAGCATTTTGTTTGTAACAGAAAACAAAAGCTGTCTACTATACCAGATGATTCCATTTTCCCCTAAATCAGGTGAAAGCAACCACATCTGGGTTAAGCATATATGAGGGATACTACCTGAAATGTAAACATCCTCAAAGATGCAGACTGACTTATGTTATTTGAAGCAATATGTTATATATTCAGTACTCTGATAAGAGCCAACCAATCAAGATCACCACCAGCTCTCAAAAGAAAAATGAGAATAACAACAACCACCCTTA
The DNA here is from genome assembly GCF_002201575.2 of Neomonachus schauinslandi. Lineage (NCBI taxonomy): Eukaryota > Metazoa > Chordata > Mammalia > Carnivora > Phocidae > Neomonachus > Neomonachus schauinslandi. The sequence goes on from NC_058404.1 coordinate 147,114,044, forward strand.
AATAAAAGGAAAAGAAAATCAATCTTTGGGTTAAAAAATTTAAGTAGATTTCCACATCAAAATCCAAGTTCCTTCTGCTGCAGGCCTGATTTTGCAAGGGGATACCTACTATTATTTATCTTATAATTCTCAAAAACAAAAATCATACGAAGTTTAACTCCATGTAATTTAGAAATGAATATTTGGCCTAAACCTCTTTTCAGATGAAGAAAATAGAGGTCAAAGTCAAACAGTACTTGAGGCTCAGACCTTTCAATTGTTGCTTTACACAAATGTTTATAAGGTTTATGCTGCAAGTTTGCTTTTGACATTATAATCAACATATGTGGGAAATGCCTCATCCATATCAAGCTGAAAAGGCTCCCTACAAGCTCCAGTTTTCAGCTATTATTCATCCTTAAACATTCAATTTTTCATGAAATATGGTTTCCAAGGTATCAGCACTAGAGACGCCACGACTATATTTTAAATCTAGAAATTTGTTGGCCAGCGTTCTAATTATAGAAGCTAAAAATATTCAGTGTGTAAGCTTTCGGGGATCACCCATGGGGTGAAGAGCACTGTAATCATTTTCAAGGGTCCTCCAGGTCCTATGTGTGTTACTTGGGGCATAAAGTTGATATGAGTGATACAGTGAAACGGGTGATCTCAAACTGCTGGCTATTAGACTCAATTTTTCAAGCTGATGTTTAATAAACCCTGTTCCCAACTCAACTTTAGCAATAAAAAGTAAAAGTCCTAGAGAAAAAATGTTTTCTGAGTTTGGATTACTCAGAGGAACAGCTCAAGAAAGACACTTAAAAGTGTTGTTCATTCATTCAGCCAACAAACATTTATTAATATGTCAGGAACTGTTCTCAGTGCTGGCACAATTCAACTCAAGAATAAGGAATGTTGTAGAACACAACAACAACAATAATAACTAACATATGTAAAGTCATTTACAGTTCTGAACAAGGTTTCATAACGATCACTTTTGTCCTTCATAACACCCCTGCGAGCTAGGTTTTACAATCATTTTAATAGTGAAAAAAGAAAGAAAGATGATTTTTTAAATTCCCAAAATCAAATAACTAGCAAATAAGAGAGCTGGGTCTTTAACCCATATCTTCCAAATGCATATCTCTGTTGGTCACTGGGCAACACTAAGTTACAAAATGCTTTTGCTTTTATGTTAAGCACTGAAGGCAACAAGTTCTGCAGGTTTGTGAGTATTGTGTTAAAGCTGGTGTGTGTGTGTGTGTGTGTGTGTGTGTGTTTAAGGACAGGGTTTCACAGATCCAGGCTGTAACGCTTACAAGTTCAAAGTGCTTTTAATATCTTCACCCATTTATTTTACTTATTTTTTTTTAAAGATTTATTTATTTATTTGAGAGAGCAAGAATGAGAGAGAGAGAGAGAGAGTACATGAGAGGGGGGAGGGTTAGAGGGAGAAGCAGGCTCCTCGCCGAGCAGGGAGCCCGATGCGGGACTCGATCCAGGGACTCCGGGATCATGACCTGAGCCGAAGGCAGTCGCTCAACCAACTGAGCCACCCAGGCGCCCTATTTTACTTATTATATGTAAACACTGGTGAGTGAGTGTGGATGGTTATCTGAGTTTTCTAAACAAATAAAAGAAGTTTACTTCCCAGATATTAAAACCTTTCTTGCTTGGTATAACATACTGGACAAAAACTTCATGAGCAAAAAACCTGAACATGTACTTCACAAAAGGCTATTGCCAATAAACATATGAAAAGGAACAAAAAATACTTGGGGAAATGCACATTAAAACCACAATGTGATACAACTATACATCCACTTTAATGATTAAAACAAAAAAGATAATACCGGCAGTTTGTAAGGATGAAAGCCAAAACACTTATAAGATGCTAGTAGGACTGTGAATTGGTACCACTTTTGAAGGAAGGCACTATCTATTATTCCCACATGTTTACCAAAAGACATATGTAAGAATGTTCATAGCAGCACTATGGATTATAGCCAAAAAGGAGAAATGATCCAAATGCCCATCAAAAGCAAAATGGTAACTAAACTGTGGCATTCTCATAAAGCAGAAGACTGCAGAACAATGACTATAAGCTATTGCTACACACAAACATAAATGAATCTCTCAAACATAATGCTGAGCAAAAGTAGTCAGATACAAGGATACACAACATATATTCTGTAGAAAGTTCAATAATAGATAAAAATAGCCTATAGTCTCAGAAGCCAGGAGAGAAGTTATCTTTTCTGGGAAATAATGCCTTGGGTGAGAGAAGAGGGAGAGAGGGGGGACTCTGGCTGCTGACAATGGTCTATATCTTGGTTTTGGTGTATTCACTTAGGTAAATCACCAAGCTGTTTACTTATATCTCAACAACCTGCATACTTTTCTCTATACATTTTATATTTCAATAAAAATTTTGGATGGATAGATAGATAGATAGATAAAGATAAGATAGGAATAGGGATAGGAGAGCAAAAAAGAAAGGAAGAAAGACAGGGAGAGAGGAAGAAGGGAGTATAATAAAGTGATCCTATCAGGGTACACCTAAATAGTCCTTACCACTGTGTTTGCTGTAATTCCTACAACTGCTTTTAGTACCTGGTCTATCTCTTCCTTTACTACCAACCTGTCCCCTGGCACTTTTCAATGTTATCAATGTAGCTGCCAATATCAGGCCATTCCTGTCTTATAATTTGTAATTCAGTGTTTGCTATGGGGTTAGAAATGCTATAATCAGTCATGTTAGAACTGTATGTGAATTAAGAGTAAACAGATTCTGAGGAATCTCCTATGAGTAAAGTGAATCCTCTTTAATGTATGTCTTTTTGTAACCCTTTATTTTGCCTGCTCAGAGGCTTTTTTTGCTGAAGAATATGCCAAACATAGGAGTTCCAAATAGATGAAGTTGTTACTGGACCCTATTCGTGAATACTAGTCTCCAGGCCAAACCTAGAACTAACTAACACAGAAATCCAGATCCCACAAGTTTACTTATTTGCAAGTAGTATAAAGGACATTATCAATCAATAAATATACTTCCAAAAAAAGAAAAGAAACCAATGACTTCTTATAAAGACATTATAAAGAATTTTTCTAGTTGTATCACTCATAGAAAATTACACCAGTTTTAAAGACAATATATTCCTTTCTCATTTTGTATTTTTATTTTTAAACTCCCCCAAAAGTATACTACTACAGGTTTTATTTAAAACCTTTTTAAGGATTCTAAGTCAAAAATTCAAGTTAAACTGAGGATAGCCTTTTTCTACACAATAATCCCAAACTATCTTTGGTGGTTTTTTATTTCCTTTAACATCCTAGTTTCATGTAACTTCCTTCTGTATCCACTCTCTGTGAAAAACAAAAGTTAACTCTTAAAAACTGGAGCTAAAATTGCTCCACACAAATTGAATAGTCTTCACTAGTGAAATGCCCCTGGCACCACTGGACAGGAAATAAAGTCGAGGCCAATGGGCACTGCTGCTGAGCAGAATCACTAACAGGGCCAGAGCCGTCCCTTCAAACCAGGATAAACACTTATCTGCCTTAGTATCTTCAGCTGTGACTAAAACAACATTCATTCATTTGATGACAGTCATTCAATACATAGGTAGCACTAGTTCAAAGAGAAAAGGTTCATCCCCACCTCCACCAATAATTTTCCCTTTAGTTTAAGAAAACATACTAAAAAAAGAAAAAAGAAAAAGGAAGAAAAGAAAAGCATACAAAGTTCTCTGTGCCTAGTTTCCTCATTTTTTTTCAATGAGCATAATAATCCCTTACATCTACTTAATTTGCAGGGAAGAACAAGATGATGTTTTGGCTTATGAAAACAACTGCAGATATACATGGTTTCACCAAGCCTATTTCTACCACCATCTTTTTTGGATATATAACTTAATTCAAAGGCAAGTGAGATCAATAAGGAATAGGATTATGAACATCATGAAAAGATTGGAAAAACAAAGTTCTATCTCTTCTTCGCCACAGCAGGTAAATAAATCCATCACCATTCATAGCTGCCTGTCCTTTTGATGTCTTGTTTGAAATGTCATTGTACTGCTGAGACTAGAGAAATGTAACAAAGTCATTGCCACGAAATCATTATGACAGTCATAAATATGGCTTTAGGTAAAATAAAATCAGTCATCCCTCCAAACAAGTAGTGTGTGTGTGCGTGTGTGTGTGTGTGTAAATGTACATCATACAAAGGAAATGAGTAAAAGGGTAAGTTAGGAAAATCCATCTCCACTACTGGAAAAATAACTAAGGCATGCACCACAGGGATATAAAATATCATCTTTATGTTAGAAGGACAGTAGCATATTTTCTATTCTGTGACTCAAATACATCAAATGTGGAGCTATTGGGAGAAAGGCAAAATATATTTGGAATACAACTTACCCCTGACCTTATATGAAAGAAACATTTTTCCCTTCCCTTAAAATTCCTGCATAGTGAAAAAAAAAAAAAATCCTGAAAGTAGCAAGACCTCATTTTGTAAAGTCTAACTAACTTCCCGGATGTTCCTACACTATCCACTTTGCTAAATGACTCCCCCAAAAGACATAAATGTCAAATCATAGGTTAGCCTCAGGAACTGCATCGATAGTGATAACTGAGCTATATGTTCTGCTTAGAGCTTCCTTTGTCCCAATAAATCATGTACCCTGATTCTCTCCACTTAGCAATCAAGGAACAAGTACTTAGAAACTTTCACCGTCATTAGATTCTTCTCTTCTCGGTTCTTTCTTTCCACTTCCAAACTTGTTATCAACCCTGGTCTTAAACTTTATGCATGTTATTAAAAGTGAATACAAAGAACCTCCAAGAGAGGAGCAGATGCAGTCTATTGCCGCACTTACTTGAGGAGCAGTGAATCCCCTCGGGACGCTCCCCCTAACAATAGCAGGCAGTCCTGTGGACTGCAGCGCCCTCAGAGGCAAGCAAAGAAACCTGATTATCTACATGATTCACCAGCTAATGTGTATTTCCTTTCCTTAAGTGTTGTGTTTTTCTTTACAATGCAAGCTATGGCCAGGATATCTTTCTTGCTTTCAGAACAAAGGATCAGAACCTCAAAATTGTACTTGCCAGAGCTCAGTGAAAAATCAAATTACCACCAGACCATGCTGGAAATTGTCCCGAAGTTTACCCGATTTCTATCACATTTTTTTTTTCTCTAAATGATTCCCTGTATTCTTTTCACACATTATTGCAAACTACAAAGTTATGCTAATCATTTAAAAGACTAAAATAGTAACACTAACAAACATTTAAAGTTCTTTTCTGTTGAGAAAATAAACTAAAAGAGATACACCATTATACACTCAGGGTACATACTGTCAATTTCATTGGCTAAGGCGCCTTCTGTATGTTAATAAGTCTCCAGAATGACCTCAAGACATTAAATGATACTAAAAACCTCATTTTGAAAACACTCATACACAATGTTGGGGGAGGGTTTTCTTAGTTCTCTTTTTTCTCAAAGGTAGATATGCCTGGAACTATCCAAATATCCAAACTTATCCCTCCCGTTCCCATTCTTATAAATGTCCTATGTCTCAACAGTTCCGAAGAGTACCACTTTCTTTTCTGTCCACATATGTGGGAGTTTTTGTGTCACCTTACCAGAGACTCTGAGATAGTTAAGGCAATTCAATTTCCAGATTTCATAGAGAACAGAAGTCTATCACTATATTTAACTTTAAAATGAAAGTAAAAGTTTTTTTCTGTTATTAAAACTATAGAAAAATAAGCAGACATGCTTCCTTTGAATGAAGTTATGCTAATAACCTCAATCTAATTGCTATAATGATCATGAAAATTATTTAAATGCCAATGTGATAGATACAAGGAGAGTTCTTAGAAACCTTTTCCAAAGACATTACATTGGTTATAAGACACTACTGAATACTGTTTTAACTGCACTGAAAAAGCCATTCAAATCAAAATTTAAAAAAAAAATAATAAAATAAATCCTAATGGTCAATGTACACTTTAATTCAGGTAATAGTTTAAGTCCAAGTCCCAGATACAAGAAAAAAAGGTAAATACTGTACAATGCAGTGTCTCTCAGGAAAGGAACTGTTCCAGGATTTAAGACAATGTGAGTTTAGTACAGCTCAGTGTTCATGAGTTCCCATTAGGAGCAACTTTCTCCAACACAGAAGTGAAATGGGAAAGGAAGTGAAGAGGGCAAACCAAAGTGGTTAACTGCTCTTCCATTGTCAAGACTGAAAAGAGCTTGCTTCGGAGAATTAGGCTGAGAAGGTAAGGCCCTGAGAAGGAATGAGGGATGGAAAAACAAAAGTTTCACAAGGAACTGGAAAAAGAAAAAAAAAATGCTTTACGTTGGTAGAACAGAGGTAGGATGGCTTCCTTCTCCATCTTTCGAGTCAAGTTCAGGGTTTGCTGTGGTTTTTTGTTTGTTTTTTGTTGTTGTCGTCGTTGTTCTTTTGTTCTTAAAGAACTTTTTTCCTTGCGGTGCTTGCTGCAGTTTGCTGATGTGGTTCCCAACTCCTAACCTTTCTTTGGTGACTGTTATTAACGGACTGGCAAGGGCTGGGTAAAATGCACTTAAGAAAAAGGAAATCACCTCTCCTTGCCAAGACGCACATGCTGCCCAGTACCTGAGGAAGAGCTCCACTGTCGCTGGCCAAGAGAAACCCCAGTTTAACCTCGGCCTCCCTCTTCCAAATCCATTGCAAATAATTGTGTGTGTGTGCCACTTGCAGAGAATCTGCCTGACTCACCCCCCGCTTTTGGTGTGCCAGGGAGAGATGTGAATGCTCCGTCCCGGAGCGGGCAGTGAAGTGGGGGCCGCGGTCTCGGTGGTACCGAGAGTCCCCCAAGCCTCCACCATCGGTGGGTTTGGGGATGTTTGTGTGGCAGGTGTCCGGCCACACTGGGACCACCCAGGCTCACAGGAACACACGTGTCACTGCGCCGGAGCCCAGCCCGCCGCGTACACTGGCCCCACAGTCCGGGCAACAACGCGCAGGGGGCTCTACAGTGCGGGAGAAATAGAACTGCTCAAACTGCTCCTCTAAACGCTAAGAAGGAAAAAAAAAAAAAGTACTTTTCCGCGGAAGCAGCCTTCACACTCCGCGGGCGCCCAGCCCGGGGGATGCCCGGCCCGCAACTGACCTTTCTCCCTTCCCCGAGTGCGCCGAGGCCGCCCGCGTGCCCTCTGGGACCGGCCCCTGGGCCCCCCGCCCCTGCGCCCGCTGCCGCTGCCGCTGCCGCCGCGACCCGGGGGCCTCGGCCGACCCTCCCCGCCGCTGCCCGGGCCGGGCGCTCACCTCCTGGGGTCTGCCTTCCGTCGCTCCTCCAGTTTGGCGGCGGAGTGTGGGGCTGCAGCGGCCGCTGCCGCCGCCGCCGCCTTCGCTGCCACCACAGCCGCCGCGGCCACAGAAGCGCTGCCCGGCGCGCCGCCGGGGCTGGAGGCTGGGGGCCCGCGGGATCCCAGCAGGCGCGGGCCCGGGGCGCGGCGGGGCCGAGCCGCGGGAAGTTGTCGGCGCGAGGCGCGGATCGAGCGGGGCGCAAGCCACCCGCGCCCAAGTAGTCACAACTTTGCCGCCTGGGTGGGTGCACCCTCCGGAGCGGAGGGAGGCGAGGACGGGGTGAGGGCGCTGGGGCGGGAGGGTCTTCGGAGCAAGCTGGACTGGAACCCGAACGGCCCACGAGGAAGGGGGAGAAGGTGGCGCGGGGGTAGGGGGGAGATGTCTACACGGCCCGCGTGGTGCGGGGCGAGCGAGTGTGTGAGAGCGCGGGCGTCTACTCTACTTTGCCTTCTGCAGCTTCTGCATATTTATGGGGATCTCCGATGTTTTTGCCAGTAACTAACACTGCAGCAGTGGTGCCCGGCCCGGGCACCCCTCGGGAGCGAGCTGGGGGACGGGGAATCGGGAAAGGCGGCCGTGGCGGAGGCTGTGCCACGAGCGCGAGCCCGCGATCCATATTTAAAGCCGCGAGTGGCCTCGGCCGGCCCCCTGCCCTGCCCTCGCTCGCGCCGCCCGGCCCCCACCGCTCCGGGCCGCGGCTCGGCGTCAGCCGCCCGGGCATCGGCGGCGGCGGGGAGGGGCCTGGGGCCGCACCGCCTCCGCCGGGGGCTCGGGCTCTGCGCGCCGCGCCCGCCTGGAACTGGCCAACGACCCGGCTCCCGACCGGCTGCCTTCGCCTTCCTGGGTTCCTTCTCTCTCACGCCCTAAGCTAGCTGCTAGGTCCAGCTTTTTGTCCTAGTCACAGCAGTTCCCCGCTGGGGACAGCCTATTCTCTCGGGCAGAACCGAAGTTGCTTGCGTTTCCTAGCCACGGATCACTCTTGAGACTGCTTTATAAAACTTGAGGCGTCTAGGTAGAGAGAGTGCTGCCAGCACACAGTCATCGTTCACCTTTAGCAGAGGATGTCCGGGGAGAGTACGGTTCTCAGCCTTGCCCTTATGTCACGAGTGGTTTCTGTCTTCCTCAGGCAGTTTGAGAAACATCTTTAGCCCTCCAAGGGAGTCTTCTTGAGCGTACAAAGTTATTATTTGTATTTACGTTGTTCCTAAGGCTAATTATTGAGGTTTAAGTACCCTTTGCTAAGCAAATAATACTAATAATACATCAGTGACCGAGCCCCATTATGATCAGTGAAGTAAACTATTAAGATATCAACAGACTGTCAGCACGGACACTGTCTAAGGTTCTGGGTACTGCTAGAGAGCAGCCACTTAATGGATGTGAGCCACGCGGTGTGTGATGCAAGCATATATGAGTTTCCTATTAATACATATCATATATATATAACATATGTGTGGAAGTCACTGACCAAACTGCATTTTCAACAGTAACCACCAAAACACATAAAACCCAAGAAAAATAATTGCACATACAGACTACCTGCTCCTGCTTCCAAATCCTTCTTCAATATTAAGCAATAACTAATAAGACCTCTGGGGGGTGGAGGGAGGGTGGGATATTCTGAAGGAAAATAACTTAGGGACAGAAGCTTCTCTTTCTAGTATTTAAAACTGGAAGAGATCCATTGTACCTCACCAGTGCTTAGGACACAGGCATTTAAAGAAGAAAAAAAAAGGGGAGTATATTTAAAATCCTCAGTTAATGCTCAGAAGGCACTAGGAACCACCTAAAGCTGTCTACTGTCTGAAATTAAAATGTACTAATGTCGTGTGTCCAGTTGTTGTTACATCTGGCTCACATATATGTTCACGCATTCTACATACCCCACTGCAGTGACATGGGGAATTAGAAACAGAAGATTGGAAAAAAAAAAAATTAGCTTTAAAACTTGTGCCTACATAGTTATATTTTGTTTTTAGACTAATGTTAAAATTAACTTTCAGTGCCTGAGCACACAGTTAGCAAGAATCAGCAACCCCAAAGTAAGCTCACAGGCAAAGGGAAGCCACTTTTGTATTAAGAATTTGACACTGCTGTTCAGCAGTTTTTCACACTGTGGATTATGTATTTCAACATAGCTGGCAATTTCTCATTATAATCGTGAACCAGCCATGAATGGTCAGCGTCGGTGAATGTTTGGGAAAGGAATAGTGCAAGGAACTTATGTTTTCTAATATTCTGGTGCAAAATATATCAAACTGTCCTTCACACAAACCAAATAGGTAACCCCTGGAAGCCTTTCACTATTGAGATTGGCACAACTTCACCCTGAAAGGGGTATAAAATTGGTGTGTGGGGTGGGAGGCAGGGAGAGAATTAGAACACTATGAGGTGACGTTTTGTGTGTGCCTTAATGAGAAAAAGAGTTGTCTTTGGCAAAGAGCCAACAACCTCTGTTATCATTCTCATTACTTGATGTTTGCTATCCCACAATTAAAAGAGCATGTTCCATTTCCTTTCCTATTGATTATTGTCCAGTAATTGAGATATATGTGTTTTTCCTTTAAAAGGTCATTGATTAACTTTTCTTGTCAACTCTGCATGTGGTCACCTTTGCTATTGCTATTCTGAGTGAGGACAATGAATCCTGAGATCTTTTTTTTTACCTATCCTAAAACTTGAGTTACGTCCCTCGATTCCCATGAGCCCAGAGAAAGATTCATTTGTTCTTTTTGTCTTGGGGTTCACACAGCTTGATGACAAAGAAAAGGAACAGAAAAATTAATGGAATTTAAAAAACAGCATAAGTAATCTTTACTGATAATGATTTGCTTTTTTAATCAATAACTCTTTGTACTAAATGACCTTCTAGAATACCCATGCACTACTTAGCTTATCAATCAAGTTTTTTCATATCAGCCAAGGTCCTAATAGGCACCTAGAGAAAACAGAAAGATGGGAGGAGGAACCTGTTTCAATGACAAGCACCATCTAGTGGCAGGAGGTGATGAAACCTCCAGACTACGTAAGGTCCAACAAGAATGAAGATGAAGTTTGTAAATAGGCAGTCCAGGCATTCCTGGTCATGTATAAGCATGGCACTCTTCAATTCTAAAACAAGAAAGTTGTCTGTAGGGAAATAATAGAACCAATAGGCCCTTTGTTAATTATTCAAAGTAAGTAGGGTGCAGATGTGATGTGCAGACAGGATTATTGCCGTAAAGCATTTTTTGAAGTCACACCTCTGTATTTTTGTACTTAAAAACTTCTGTGTTTGGGGCACCTGGGTGGCCCAGTCATTTAGTGTCTGCCTTCAGCTCAGGTCATGATCCCAGGGTCCTGGGATCGAGCCCCACATCAGGCTCCCTGCTTGGCGGGAAGCCTGCTTCTCCCTCTCCCACTCCCCCGCTTGTGTTCCCTCTCTCGCCATCTCTCTCTCTCTCTGTCAAATAAATAAATAAAATCTTTAAAAAAAAAAAAACAACTTGTGTTTAAGTTTCCTCATATAAAATAAGGAAAGTGATGGCTTATCACCAAATATTATCTATAAAGCGCTTTGTTCAATTTTAGCAAAACCCAAAAATATAGCTATTATATTTGGAGGTCTCTTCATTATTCTATTTTATTAGAAAAGAAAAAGAAGGTGGAAGATATCACTGAATGTTTATCCTGGAGTTATTCAAAATTATAACAATCATACATATTTCATTTGGGGGCCTAAACAAAAAGGTGGTAGCAGATATGTTACTGTTACTACAAACTACATCCTGTTACTACAAACTTCAAAGAATAATCAGAATTATTTCTCAATATCAGGTTCCTTTTAAATAGAAGGCTTATTGGTAGAAGTTTGACAAACATTTTGCCATACACAATAGTTTTCTTTGTGCTGATTTTTGTTTTGAGTTGCATTTGTTTTGTTATTAAACAATATTGCAATGGAATGATCACTAAAGTTGCCAATCCATCAATTTAGTCAACCACTTCATGATGTGAGTCTAAGGAAAGAGAAAAATCACTTTTTCTTCTCACCCTGGAGCCAGTCTGGGATGAAACTGAAGACAGATATAGATAAAGACAGAGAGAGAGATCACTTAAAGACCTCATTTTTGTTTCATTTACACTCCAGAAAGTTCATATTCAGTCTGACAAATTCCTGAATAAATTCAGCTGAGATTTATAATCTATATTCCCTCCCTCAAATCTGAGGTTGAAAAATAACCAACCCCTTCCTAAGAGGAAAGAGGAAAAGTGAACACAGTTTTTGCAAGCTGTCTGCATGGCATGAGCAAGAGAAAATAATTTTATTTGGTTAAACATGTGTCATAAGTTGCTTCATAACTTAAACTACTAAGCTCTCAACTTATCCAACAGTCATTTTTTTTTAAAAGATTTTTTTTATTTATTTATTTGAGACAGAGAGAATGAGAGAGAGAGAGCACATGAGAGGGGGGAGGGTCAGAGGCAGAAGCAGGCTCCCCGCTCAGCAGGGAGCCCGATGCGGGACTCGATCCAGGGACTCCAGGATCATGACCTGAGCCGAAGGCAGTCGCCCAACCAACTGAGCCACCCAGGCGCCCTCCAACAGTCATTTTTAAAACACAAACCTAAAGTCAAATATTAGGAGAGGTTCTAACCTCTAAAAACAGGAGCCTATCTCTGTTAATGTCAAGGAGGGCAAGGTTAGTCAATCTTTCGGGGCCTAAGTTCCCTCAGCAGTAAAATCAAGGGGCTTGAGATTTTTTCTTAAATAATAATAATAATAATTCTAATAGGATACCAGAATATTTTTCTCTAGTAAAATCTGAAGAGTATGTTTGTGACAGAGAAACATGCAAATCTTTCAGGAATGGTATTGACACATTTATTATGAATGCTCTGCTTAATAACCCTAGGCCAGAGATCCAGCCTCTTCCTCCTACAGAAATTCTTCCATGAGCAGCATCACATAGGACACAGGCCTCTCTGTTTGGAAAGCAAAACTTGAACTGAGCTACTACACCTATGCCCCCTGATTTAAAAGATTGGTCTGGTTTTAGGTAAGACAGTAGAGAATAAAGTCAAACTTCTCTGCCAGAACTGACCCTTGGGGCCCAAGGACTCTGCTAATCAGTGTGTGGGTGTGTGGGTGTGTGTGTGTGTGTGTGTGTCTGCATCGGCCATCTCCCAGACATAGAAAGGTGCTTGTTTCCTTGTATCCCTCCAGCCTCCCTGCCTCCTCAGGGGATGAATGAGCACAGACGGCAGGCTGCTCTGAAGTTGCTCTCGCTGAGTCACGTGGACACAGCCGTTCCATTATGTGGGGACCTGTTTTCCACAGATTAGCCCACCACTGCATCAACCTGGACCATGACCATTCTCGTCCCACTGGTCTGCTCCCCAGGCCAGGCCTATCCTGGAGACCATAGCCCCTCAGTCTCCCTGCAAGGAACAGAAGAGTGGACACTTCTAGTGCACATCTGCCAGACTGATTTCTTTACAGGAAATGCTGCAAAATTTTAAAAGTTGGCTCCTTTTTCCCCTATCCTAAGGGAGGAAACATTCTGAGCAAATTTGCCCTTTACGGCTTTTCAGTTTCTCACCGCCAACCAAAAGATGCTCAGTTCTACAGAGAACACAGAGCATAACCAGATCATCCATTCAGTCCACACTCAAGAATCTACTTACTCACTATGTGTCAAGGACTCTTCCAGGTGATGGATTCCTAGAACAAGCAGACAGAATTCCTGTTTCATGGAGCTTACCAATAAACAGATAAATAACAAGATATTTTCCATTTCCTTGGAATACAGAATGTTATGAAATAGCAGATGCCATGAATGGCGGGGGGCAAGCATCCCAGTTCACAGTTCCAGTTTACCCTTCTTATCCCTGTGTCTTAATAACAGCAACCCCCCTCTCTCTCAAAAGAGAAATTGATTAGAAATTTAGAATCACCCTAGCTCTAGAAGAAATAAAACACAATGAGAGGACAGGGGAGAGCTACTTTCAAGTGGATGTTAGGGAAAGCCTCTCTGACCCGGTGATGTCTGAGCACACAGATTGGAATGACAAGATGCATAAATATGAAAAATTTTAAAGGCAACTTGACATAACAAACAACACCTGGCAGGCGGCCTTACACATAGTAGGAACTCGGTAATGACTTATAGGATGATTGATTGCATCCACTTGTTTTGGAACATGAAAACTAGAGAGACTTCGTCAACCAGAATATACTTCTATTAAGATAAATTCAGATTCCACATATTCCTTAAGACAGGATTCTTCTTAAACAAGAACTTTTAGAGTACATCTATGTATTTATTGGCATGTGCATAAAATATCTCCAAAGGATACATAAGCAACTAAAAACACTATTTGCCTCCAGGAAGGGAAATTAAGTGATCATGGGAAGACTTTTCACTGTATCCTTTATTCTTTTTTGAATTTTGAGCCATGTGAATAAATTGTTTATTTTTAACTTAAATTTGAATTGAAAATACATAAATAATTCCCTTTACACCTTGGAGCTATTTCTCCATACAAATAAGTATGTAATTAAACAGAAACTGTTCTGATAAACAATGAGATTAATATTCTAATATTCTTACAAACCAATGACAGAGCTGGAATGTCTGAGTCCCTTCACAGCTATTGGATACTGTTCAGGGCTAACAGTGTTTGCTCACTGCCCACCTGGGCTCTGTTCACATCAGTGTCATGGGACAAAAAGATCTTCAAAAAGATATTGCTGCTTTTCTGGCACTTGGGCAAATAAAATCAGTACAAAAATCTTAAAATAACATTTTATTGGGGATCTTGCTGCACCTTTGATTATGGCTGTCTGGTTTTCAAAACTGAAAATCTGTTGCTTTTTTCCATTATAAATAATATAGTTTCATTATTTAAAACTTGTAAAATAGAGAAAAATAGATGGAACAGCAGTGAGAAATATCCTCTTTCAGAGACAACTGCTAATATCCTGGCATATTTTCAATACAAGTTTCTAGCGAGAAAAAAAAAAGGGCGTGTGGTAGGATCTGGATTCAGTGCCATCTTTCTAAACGCAGTTGATAGTTGCTGGGCTCTTAAGTCAGCACAATTCTAGAACTGCCCTTCTGTTTGTGAAAATTCATATGGAATAGGGTCTCTATTGACAGTTTCTGCTATCTGGCAATGAAAATATTGATTGCCCCACTAATAGTCCTAATACTTATATTCAGAATAACCAATGTTGGGCCGCCTGGCTGGCTCAGTCGGTAGAGCATGTGACTCTTGATCTCCAGGTTGTAAGTTCAAGTCCCATGTGGGGTGTAGAGATTGTTTAAAAATAAAGTATTATATTAAAAAAATAGCCAATACCTACATAGTCATTACTATGTTCCAGGGACCATTCTAATTACTTAACATAAATGAACTCTCTCAATCTTTATAATCACCCCATTAGTGACATCACTCTCAACATCAAAAAGAAAGCAATATGAATACCAGAACCCATACTTTTCATACATGTCAACTGTTTCAGATTTCCTCAAAATTTGAAGAAGTTTGGAATTGAGGGTTTGTCTTTCTCTGTGAACTTAAACATCTGATCTGGAAGAATTAGCTAACTGTTGGACAAATGCACACAAAGTGACACCTGAATTGCATTTACTGCTCCAATTCCAACCAAATCTAACAGAGCACATATATACTAATACCAACACCTGAATATACTTCTGAGAACTCAGTTATTCAAAACCAGAATTTTTGGAATTTTTGGAAGCTGAAGACACTATGTTTTGGGACTATTTTCTTTTTTTAACCTGGCTACTTTTTCATCACAGCTTTTGAAAATGAGATTTTCGGGGTGCCTAGGTGGCTCAGTAATTAAGCGTCTGCCTTCGGCTCAGGTCATGATCCCAGAGTCCAGGGATCGAGCCCCGCATCGAGCCCCGCATCAGGCTCCCTGCTCCGCGAGAAGCCTGCTTCTCCCTCTCCCACTCCCCCTGCTTGTGTTCCCTCTCTCGCTGTGTCTCTCTCTGTCAGATAAATAAAATCTTTTAAAAAAAAGAAAATGAGATTTTCAGCGGTGTTTTCTTTTAGCTTTAGTCACATTATGTGCTATTTCCAATCATCCCTATAAGGCACACAATAGATATGCAACATATATGTTTGAAGGCAATTAATCACTTCCCAGGAACCAGCAAACCATGGTATTTGCTTATACTCTTCCCCCTTGACCTTTTGATTTTGCATATTAAAATATGTGGGGGAAGAAAATATTTTCCTTGGTGTTCTGATAGTGTTATCGTTGTTTTGGTATTTAGGGCCTGGGCCTGGTACTAGCAATTTTCATCCTTAAGTTAAATCTTAAAAAATTTTATCTCTCTTTATCAAAACGAGCATTTAATCCAGGATTACATGGAAATGGGTAACAAGTTTCTCTCAGCAATTCTTACTTGCTTAAATTCAAAAATTAGTATGTAGCAAAAATTTGTCAGAAAACATGTGTTAGCATATGTAATGGTAAATCAGAAACTGGAAGAGAGAAGTGATTTTCACATTACTGAAAGCTACATTCCTTTCCTCTCAATTTGCCACGTGAGTACTTTGGCAACTTTGATCCAGGGAAACTAACTCCAAACATTTCTTGGTACTCATGTTTCTTCATAAGTTTAGTAATGCCTTGGAACCAATAGCCTGGCATCTTAGTCCAAGGAAGGTATTACAATAAAATCTAAAGAGGAAGAAAGAATAAGTGGCAAATGGACCAAATCAGAAGCAAGAGTGCTAGACTGCTCTCTCTGCTCCAGCCAGTGGCCCTCAAATGCTATTACTGCTTCTTTGATTAAATTAAAATATAATAAGTATTGAGCACTTATTTAACACTTTGTCTATCCTGGCAAAAGTAAAAGACATTCCATTTAGAGAAACAACTATTCAAAAGTTTCTGCTGATGCTGCAGTTACTATTTGGAACAAAGAGCAGAGTAATCAAGTAGATGGAGGTGATTTTTCAGAGAATACTGAAGAAAATATTACATACTAGGCATAGTGGTTCTGTCCTAACAAATTGCTTTCACAATCTTGCTTTAAGCATAGACCACCCATCAAGGCAAATGGGGGTAGTCCAGTGTAATGCTAAAAGACTGTAGGCAAACAAATTCAATGCCACATTCAATAATTAATAATAGCTACCATTTGTCAAGAACTTCCTAATCCTCATGGAAACCCTGTATGATAAGATACAAATTATCCCTCCTTCATGATTAAGGAAACAGAGGTCAGAAATGTCAAGCCATTGACCTCAGATCATACAAATACCAAAGTTATGGAGCCAGAGGGCGCCTGGGTGGCTCAGTTGGTTAAGCGACTGCCTTCGGCTCAGGTCATGATCGTGGAGTCCCGGGATCGAGTCCCGCATTGGGCTCCCTGCTCAGCAGGGAGTCTGCTTCTCCCTCTGACCCTCCCCCCTCTCATGCTCTCTCTCTCATTCTCTCTCTCAAATAAATAAATAAAATCTTTAAAAAAAAAAAAAAGTTATGAAACTAGAGTTCTGAAACTAAGCGTAAGCCCCTGCTCTTTCCACTATACCAAGCTTCCTCAATCTATCCCTAGGGGGATACACGGAAAAGTTGAAATTACAAGGTCCCTGGTCCTTGAGGGAAAAAGTTTGGGCTTTTTACCTCCACACTCCTTCCTCCCCACACTCCCTATTTTCAATCTAAACTGCACACAAAGCAGGACTATTTTGATTAAGTACCTGCCTTCCCCTAACCAAAAAAAAAAAAAAAAAAAAAATCACTTTCAATGTTGTTCATCAGCTGCTGAATAAAGTCCAAGTTATTTAGCTTGGAGTTAGTGCCCTTTCACAACCTGGTTTCAACCAGCTGTATTTGCTACTGATCCCATGCACAGCTTGATGCTCCACACAGCCTAGACTTCTCACCACTTCCTAAATACGCATTTTGTTTTCTTGGTCCTGGTTACTAGCTCACGCCAATTTATTTTACCAGGAATGCCTTTCTTTCTTCCACCTCCTTCTCCATCTATGGAAAGCCTATTTATTTTTATTTTATTTTTTTAAAGATTTTATTTATTTATTTGAGAGAGAGCACGAGCGGGGTGAGGGGCAGAGGGAGAAGCAGACTCCTCGCTGAGTAGGGAGCCCCACACCGCTGAAAATCTCATTTTCTTTGTTTTTAAAGATTTTATTTATTTGACAGAGAGAGACACAGCGAGAGAGGGAACACAAGCAGGGGGAGTGGGAGAGGGAGAAGCAGGCTTCCCGCGGAGCAGGGAGCCCAATGCAGGGCTCAATGCTGGGGCTCGATGCGGGGCTCAATCCTGGGACTCTGGGATCATGACCTGAGCTGAAGGTAGACACTTAACTGACTGAGTCAACCAGGTGCCCCAAACCTATTTATTTTTAAACATCCAATTAAAATGCTATTTATTTTAAACATCCAATTACAATGCTACCTAATCAATATTATCTTCTCTGATTCATTTAGCACAGAAGACCTCTTTCTCCTCCATACTGATAGCATTTAGATAATGTCACTTACCTGTCACTTGAACCATCTCAATGTAATGAGGTTTTTAGTATATTTTCCTCATTTCCCCCACAAAATTATTGGCTCTATGGAAGTAGGAAATGTATCATGCATTTTTCTATTTTTTACCTCCTCTAGTGCAGTCCCATACATATAGGAGGTTCTCACTAAAAACTGAATGAATAAATGAGGCTTAGGTTTAGTTAATGATAATTACAAACTCAAATATAGAAAGATCTACCTGGAACGGTCAGATTGAACCAACAAACACTTAAAAGTTTTTACTTTTCTGTGGTTATTAATGTAAAAATCATCTTTTATGTTCAGTCATGGGCTTTAGCTATGGGTACGTTTTCACAAGAAATTAAACATAAACATATAATTTCTCCTTGTTTTAAACAATCTTTCATTTATTTGTTAAAAAAAATGAAATGCCTATGACACATAAGACCCAACAAAGTCCTGAAGAAACAAGGGTGCAAAACAGAAAAGGCCTTCAGGGAGCTTAAATTCTAGTTAGAAAGAGAGGCAATAAACAAGTAAACAAATATACAGAACAGTAAGTTCTATTACAGAAATTAACATGATAATGGAGAGAGTAATAAGACATAATACTTTAGATTGGATAGTCAGTGAAGACTTGAGGAGGTAACAGCTGACTTTAAATGAGCCCGTCTTGCAGAAAGCTGTGGGGAAAGCATCCAGGCTGAGGAAACAGCAGGTTCAAAGACTCTTGGGGGTTGAAGAACAAAAGTTGGTAAGAGTAGGAGGCAACAAGAGAAGGAGCCAGTGGTTTGAGAGGAGGTTTAGAGAAAAAGGTGGGTGGCTCAGTTGGTTAAGCGACTGCCTTCGGCTCGGGTCATGATCCTGGGGTCCTGGGATTGAGTTCTGCATGGGGTTCCCTGCTCAGCAGGGAGTCTGCTTCTCCCTCTGACCCTCCCCCCTCTCATGTGCTCTCTCTCATTCTCTCTCTCTCAAATAAATAAATTTAAAAAAAAAAAACAATCTCCATTTTTTATTTTTTTAACAGTCAATATTTTCTCTTTACTTTTCTTTCAAAAAAGGATGAGGGACGCCTGGGTGGCTCAGTGGGTTAAGCGTCTGCCTTCGGCCCAGGTCATGATCCCAGGGTCCTGGGATCGAGTCCCGCATTGGGCTCCCTGCTCAGTGGAGAGTCTGCTTCTCCCTCTCCCTCCGCCCGTCGTTCCCCTGCTTCTGCTCCCTCTCTCTTTATCTCTCTCTCTGACAAATAAATAAATAAAATCTTTAAAAAAAAAGTATGAAATAGGGGAATTTGGCCTTGGATATTAGGATATTTCTTTCAAAATAATACTTTGATTTGAAAACTACTTTAACACCACATACTAAATTTTTTAAAGTAAATTATTTTCCTAAGAATTAGTACCTGTTATATTATATATATAATATATTATATATATATAAAAATAATTTAAATTATTTTCCTAAGAATTAGTACCTGTGAGTAAAGTCAATTTGTTTTGCCTCTACAACAATCAGAAATATTTAATAAAATTATGTGAACGACTTTAGCAAGCACTAGCAATGAATTACATTCTCCGGGGTAGCTGTTATTTCGGCCACTGCTTCCTGGCTCTGACAGCGCTGGTCTTTGATCATGTTTTACTCCTCAGTGATCCAATACATTTTGATTACCCTTACAGATCCATAATCAATATGAAACTTTTAGTCTGGTATGGGCAAAATAAACGGAACTCAAGGCTATTAACTTTACGTCGAACTTCACTATTATGCCATATGGATAATATCAGTATTGGTGCTCTATTTAAAATAGAGTGCTAAGATTCTGGAAGCCCCTAGAAAATGGTAATTACACGTGCTTACACTCTTTTTTCATTTCTTTCCAAAGAAATAAACTAACATAATCAGCATTTACAGCCTTAGAATCTTTCAGCTGCCATATGGAAATTTTTATTTGGGGACTTACAGGGTCATGTCATTTTTTAAATGAGGTACTATAACAACTTCCAAAACTAATAGGGGTGCCTGGGTGGCTCAGTTGGTTGGGCGACTGCCTTCGGCTCAGATCGTGATCCTGGAGTCCTGGGATCAAGTCCCACATTGGGCTTCCTGCCCAGTGGGGAGTCTGCTTCTCCCTCTGACCCTCCCCCTTCTCACGTTCTCTCTCTCATTCTCTCTCTCTCAAATAAATAAATAAAATCTTTAAAGAATATATATTTTTTGTTTGCTGAAGAGTTTCAATTTAGGGGCTTGTTATATTTCATGAATGTATACCCAATAAGAAATAGGATAAGAAATTAGTTTAAACCAGGGCTCACCAAACTTTTTCTGTAGCATCAGATAGCAAATGTTTTTGACTTTGCCAGCCATATACTCTGTCTCAACTACTCTCAACTCTGCCATTGTTGTGAGAAAGCAGCTGTAGGCAATATGCAAATGACGGGTGTGGCCAGATTTGGCCACAGAGGGCCGCACTCTGCCAACCCCTGGCTGAGACTAAAGGCAGACTATGTTAATAAAACATATTGGAATGCAATCATGTTTATTTATGAAAAGATCTACCTTTCAAATCTTCTTAGTACGTCCTTCTTTATACTCTCGTTTTGTTTTATTGCAGACTGTATCACACTCCCTCACTCAGCCCACCTCCTGTGTTCCAGCAGACTGAGATAAGTCAATTATCGTATTACATCAATGACTGGAATGCTACAAAACTACTCTGGGACACCATTGCAGAAAATAACAGACTAAAAGCCTAGGTCTACTATTTTAGATTTGGAGGGAGGTGTGAAAACACTAGTTCAGGATATTTAGCAAAGCACCGTATGACCTTGCATAGCTACACCTAAATTAAAACTGACAGCTGACGTGGCTAATAGGGGGTATACCCCTCAGAGGCTCTGATATCACACACAATGAAGTGGACACTCCCAGTTCACTAAAATTAAACAACCTAATAAAATTAGAATGACAAAAATAAAGCCCACACCCTACCCATTCTTATTATTAAGTAAAAGTGAAGGAAAACAGTAGATTAAAAGATTAACTTTATGAAGTATTTAATGGCCTGTCTACTTCTATGGCCAAATAATAAATCTGATATGGTCAACCTGGCTTGAAATTTTTAATAGTTTTTTTTTTATTTTACTATTTTATTTATTTGACAGAGAGAGAGAGAGCGAGAGCAGGAACACAAGCAGGGGGAGTGGGAGAGGCAGAAGCAGGCTTCCCGCCGAGCAGGGAGCCCGATGTGGGACTCGATCCCGGGACTCCGGGATCATGACCTGAGCCGAAGGCAGACGCTTAACGACTGAGCCACCCAGGCGCCCCGAAATTTTTATTTACTTACCCTGTTTGTGTTACCGATCACCTGCTAAAAAATCATCTATCTTCTGCCTATATGATTTGGATTTCTAGTTCCCTGACCCCATAGTCTCTGCCAAAGATTGAATCATTACTGATAAAGAACTATAGAACAATTTTAGGAACATTGTTTTAGTGAAAAAGAATATTACCAAAGGTAGTATATACAACAAAATCCGGAACAATAGAATAGGTGAAAAAAATGGATTGAAATATCAAATAAATGTAGTGAGTCCTTGAGTGTATTGTCTTCCTTATCTTACATAAAGAAATTTTGACCATATATGGTAGCCTTAAAAAATTATTTTTATTTTCCACTGTCTCTCCAAGTTTTAAGACACCTTGATCGGGCGCCTGGGTGGCTCAGTTGGTTAAGCGACTGCCTTTGGCTCAGGTCATGATCCTGGAGTCCCGGGATCGAGTCCCACATCGGGCTCCCTGCTCAGCAGGGAGTCTGCTTCTCCCTCTGACCCTCCTCCCTCTCGTGCTCTCTCTCTCGTTCTCTCTGTCTCAAATAAATAAATAAATAAATAAATAAATAAATAAGTAAAAATCTTTAAAAAAAAAAAAGACACCTTGATCCAAAATCAAGCATAATGTAAAATATTCTCTCACGGTAGTAATCTTTAGTTCTTTTCTGAGCTAATCCACTAATCCACTTTCCCTTATGATCTACATTCATTAGTGATTCATACTCATTCTCATGAACCACAATTCCATTTAAAAGATACCAACAAGGGATCAGGGCAAGGTCAGCAGGGACTGAACTCAGGTGTTCTGCTGTTTAGCCTTGAACTAAAACCACTAAAACCTTGGAATTATCTGATTAATGATCATGCAGTTACCTAATAGTGATCTCAAATGGAATATAACTGTCCTATTCCTTACAGGATGAAAATTACACTTTGTAACAAGAGTGAAACAGAAGAGCATGAGTTTTGGAGACTCATGGGTTTGAAACTTATTTCTACTATTTATTCTCTGAGTAATCTCTATTATTATGGTGGCGGTAGGCTCTCAGTGCTGGTGGTAGAGGTGTGGGTATCGCTGGTATTTCAGTAACCATGAGAGAAAAAGACACAATTTTAGCGCCAAAGTAATTTCAAATAACCTTCTCAGTCCATCAAACATACTGAATGCCTCAATCTATATTCTATCTTCAATTGGGTGAGCAAGAATTTCTCTCTTCTAAGTGATGTTGATTGAATTAAAGCCAGCACTTGGCATGGAAAGAAACACTGGGAGAGTATTCATCATTTAATCCATTCCCAATTTCCTATGGAAATGCAAACCTCACTGGAATCCTACATCCAATTAATAGATCAGGGTGGAAGTATGGTCAGAACTAGAGAAGAGAGGAACATATCCATTTCTATACTTTTTTATTCCTTTCTTAAATTCTAAGGACAGAACTAAATAATCCATGAGGGTAGACCTTATTCTTTCCCATCTTATCATGTTGTTTTTCTTTCAACTTTTAAAAGGTCTTAATAAAATTATCCTAACACACAATGTTGGACCTAGAGTCTATCATTGTCTCTTACTGCCTGCCATTCTCCTATTCTGTTTTGCTTTTTTGTCTGAACTTTGCTTTTCGTTCATTAAACAACTTACAGCATTTATGTGTCAAACACTATGCTTAGTAATGGGAATAAACAGTTAACAAGACATGATACAGTCTTGTCCTCGTGGAGCTTACTGTAGAGTTCCTATGAAAGATAAATATTAAATAAATATACAAGTAGGCAATTTATTAATTACAAATAGGGTTAGACAATAGTTATCTTTGAAAGATCATAGATGGAGATCTGCCCTACCAAACTCTGGTGAGCTATCCCTTCTACACCTAATGGGATGCCAAGTGGAGATGACTTTCCTATCTTTACATTCCCTGCCACTGACATCATTCCCTCAGTAAAATCAAACAATGGGATATGGATGATGATGCTTGGGTGGGGCAATAACTGTTCTCGTAGAGTAAGTTAATGTATAATCATATTGCCACATGATATCTTTTCTCACTCTATAACATTGTACTTGCCTTTAGGGAAATCACACAAATTGTTTATTTAAAGCACACTGAGAGGCTTATTTGCTTTGTGAAGAAGAGCTCAGGGTGATGTGTCTATCAGAACCCTATGGCTCACTCATGTTCCCATCTTTGTAAGGGAAAGAAAGTCAAGTTGGAAAAACTGAATTCTCTCCTCTTTCTGCCCTTTGATATGAACATCCCCAATCAGGCATAGAAGCCCAATGGATACTGTGGAAATACAGTTTCTTTGCAATTTAATTCATTCTAAGATCTTTATATTTATCTGGAAGGTGAATATTATTGAAAGTAATCTCCAAAATATAGATCTTCCTTCAGAGTTCATCGAAGCCTCATTTTTAACATCTAGCCAGTATATGAAAGGAGTATTGCCAGTAACAAGGCAAGGCTCATTTTTTAAAAAAATTATTAAGGTTGTTTTTTTGACTCTTCAAATGGGGTAAAAAGATCCATTCCTAGCCACAAATATTATGTTGCTAGTCTGTGGATATTTTTGCCAAATCCCCTTCATTTCGTTACTTTCTTTAGACCAAGTTTGTTGTTTGTTTGTTTTTTATCAAAGCCCTGTCCTTTTTTCTAAGCTCCTACCTTTTTCTCATCCTTCATCTGTACTGTCATCCATCTCATGATACTCCCTTCAACTCCATGATATTACGCTCCCCTCCTCTCTGCTCCCATCTCTCCCTTTACTTCTGGTTTCCTCTCCCCCTTGTTTTAAGCTGGTTTCTGAATCTATAAGGTGAATGTTCCTTTGCTCCTATTAAATTGCTATAGAAGTAAAATGGAGCTTCACATAAGAAAATCTCAATACATAGAAGAATTACAATTTTATCAAGCATCCAAAAAATGCCATTGAGCAAAATTTGACATTTATAATGGCTATCCCTGTGTTTGCAGGTGTGTGTGTGTGGCAGGGGAGGTCCCAGAGTTAACACTTACCTGGACATGTATATAAGATAAAACAATAGGGGAGGTGTTTATTTCCTTCCAAACAAACCATCAAGGAAGAGGGAGTACTACTAGGTGCAATTGTCTACTCTAGGGGTGCCTGGGTGGCTCAGTGGGTTAAGCGTCTGCCTTCAGCTCAGGTCATGATCCCAGGGTCCTAGCATTGAGCCCTGAGTCGAGCCTTGCGTTGAGCCCAGCATCCCAGCATCGGGTCCCCTGCTCCGTAGGGAATCTGCTTCTCCCTCTCCCTCTGCTCCTCCCCACCCCACACGTTCTCTCTCCCTCAAATAAATAAATCTTAAAAAAAAACAAAAACAAAAACTGTCTACTCTAGATTGAAATTACATGGGTTTAAATCCTGGCTTTTTCATTTGCTACCCTGTGACTCTCGTCAGTTACCTAACTTCTCTGAGGCTCAGTGTCCACACTAGTAAAAAGTATCCACTTCATCAATTTGTTGTGAAAAGTACATGAATTAAATAGATGTAAAGTGCTTAGAAGGTCTGATACATAGGAAACATTCAATAAACGTTAGCCATTATTAAGATAGATTCCAAATTGCAAAGATCTAGGTCTTTCTTTTACTACAGAAAATTCAAATCAAATGCATTGGAAAACTACCCAGATTGTCACATAGGCTTGTTGATCATCATTTGGCAATACAGGAGAGTCCTGCACATATTCTCATTATATAGACATAGATGTATAGCTATGCACACACACACATAAATATACACATATAATTTTGTATCTATATTTTTCTTTTATAATTAAAGTTATATCTCTTGATGTTTATTTTGTTATTATATTAGACATGTATTTTTTATTTTTTTTTAAAGATTTATTTATTTATTTATTTATTTATTTAATGGAGAGAGAGAGAGACAGCGAGAGAGGGAACACAAGCAGAGGCAGTGGGAGAGGGAGAAGCAGGCTTCCCGCTGAGCAGGGAGCCCAATGTGGCGCTCGATCCCAGGACCCTGGGATCATGACCTGAGCCAAAGGCAGCCGCTTAATGACTGAGCCACCCAGGCGCCCCTAGACATATATTTTTCAAATAAACTACATATGAGGTACTGTGAGATCCATCCAGATGTTTCCTGGGTAAAAATACTGGACTTTTAAGATCTCCCAAGTGAAAAGAATGGGACATGTTACTTCAGGACTCTACTCTCCAGCACACATCAGATTCCCCTTTAGGTACTTGCAATCTGAAAAGCACACACAAGCTAACTCATCTCTTACTGGCCCACCCACACTTTACCCATACTCTCCCTCTGCCCTGACCCAGAACACCATGGTGGCAAAAAAGGATGGAGTTGTAGCAGAATGCCCAGAATCAGGTCAGATGAGGAATCAGAATCTATACTGAAATAAGAATTGACTGCCAATCCCAAACACCCTTCTCAAAGCCAGCCATTTCTCTTTCAGCACATTACTACAAGGCTAAAGGGACTTAGGAATTTGATGTGTGAAGGGGGGTTACTTTGCCATTCCAAGTAAGTGGCTGCGGAAGGTCACCATGGAAACCATCACTTGGATTTTGGTGTATTTAAAACCTCAATTCAGCATTTAAAATCTGTAGCTTGCCTTTGAGAAACATCTTAGCTTCTCAAAAAGCTTTGGGTAAGTGGGAGCAGGGAACCAGTGGTGTTGATTAGTCTGTTTATTTAGCTAATAAAACTAAACTGTTTTTTTAGGCACAGTGGTTGGTTTCTTTGCCAGTGTAAGCAGAAAATTGGATTCATTGTGTTTAGACATGCCCTTTCATTCAGGTCACAGTTGTACATTCATAAATCTTTTTATCATATTTAATATCTATGCAGATGCTGTGTGGCTACATGTTTATATTACTCGTTCCTAAAAAAGAGACACACTGAGTCAAGGATGTGTTTGCCTGGCATTCTGAGTTTTTAATTGGTTTTTTCCCCATAAACTTAGGTTGTTGTTCACAGTTTCTTTCTCTTATGAACACCATGGTAACCAGGGAAAGAAAACTTTTCATGAAATACATTTCTCATCATTTGATGGTCTGAAAATTGGATTTAAATTCTGAAAATAGGGTTTTAAATCAAGTGGGTGCATTTACCTGGTATATAGGGTTCCTCAGGGTCTTATTTTCCCCTTGCCACCATTTCCTTCATTGTCAGAGATACCAGCAAGCAAGCAAGGTGATCACTGATTCCCTACTTGTCCCTTCTGGGGGCCTCCACTTATAAAGATGCTCAGATGTGTAGTGTAATATCCAGAAGGCAGGCACAGAAGGCAAACCGAAGTACATATAATCCGAAGATTAGAAGGTATTTGAATGATCAGTGGAAAGTTATATACTGAGTTACTGTAATTAGAACATTACATTGCATTTCAAGTTTCCTAATTTCAGAGCTTTGAATTTGTGCATTACATTCTATAATGTATGCTAAAGTAACAAATGCAAAGTCATTAAAATATTGCTTATGCTAATTTTTTGTCCTTCTGGTATATGAAAATCCAGAAAATCCAACTCAAAAATAAGCATTCTAATGACAACCTTGATTCATATCATGTGAAAAGGTATTTTCCAATTACCAGTTTTGGTCTTGTTATAAACACATTAATACATATTCTATTAAAATGTGTTATATTAATGTGTGTCACTTTTAAATAAATAAAAGTGATATTATTCTGATATTCCTGATTTCTAATGGCATGGCGTCATTATACACACTACTAAACTCAAGATTGTCATTAGTGTCTAATAATTTATATCACTGCTCCAACTTCATTTATCTTCAGTAGTGTTTTAGCCATAGACACATACTCAACTTTGCTTTAAGAATTCTTACAGGTATCAGTTGAGCTTCACACATCAGGTTTATAGACCTTCCATAATTGCAGGTTGGAGTGGTGTATTTACATCTACAGATTAAGGAATAAATAATTAACAATCCATGAGTAATGCAGCCATAATTACACTATTTAGACAAATGCTGGGTAGGAATAGTCTCCTTTCTCAAACATGAAGCATTTTCTTTATGACATGCCATTCTAAATCTCAATTTAGAATAACTAATAAAAATGATTATAAATCACTTTGCAGAAATAAAACTGCTAAGCATGAGCTGAATAAGTACTATTAATTAAAGCTCTTAAGGGTTCGGAGCAAAAAGGAAACGTCACTTCAGCACTGCTAAAACGAAGCCAAAAACCACCACTGAGGAAATGCAAGAAATCCATGGGAGAGTCCTAGTGGTTACAAGATGGCTTCACTATCACATAAGCCTCACATGTTTCAAGGGCTATTATTTCTCTCTTGATATGGTATTTTTATATCAGCTGCCTGCAGAATCACGAGGTGGGTGCTTCTTTGGACATAGGCCAACATTTCTCAAGGTATAATTTTACTGTCTTTATACCAATATGTTTAATCCTATCAGAGTCAGTTGTGAGGAAAGCCCTATAATTTTTACTTGTAAAATTCGTGAGCGTAGTATCTGTGCTGCCGAAGCAAGAAACTTGTGAGCATAGAGGAGTCAAAGACCATGAGGATGTACCAAAAACATGTCATGTGTACATGAGGTGTGTACATAGCTCTGCACAGAGTGAAAATACATCGTAATAATGAAATCTGTATAGCTACACATCAAAAATATTCACCTCATCCAACTATGGTAAAGTGTCAAGAATCCTTCATCAGGTTCACCAAAACCTCCAACCAATGCATGAGCTGTACAGGCTGTGAGGAGCCTAACCCTCCCCCACACACACACACCCCCGGCAGCTTCTTTGGCAGCACTCTGTGGAATTATATGCCATAGAATTGCCTGTTTAGACAGTGCGTCATTATTCCCACATGTCCAAAACTGGACTTATATGAATAATGGCAAAGAAACATAATAAAGAAAGATGGACTAAGGTCCTTTATTATTAAATTAGTGCGTGAAAAGCCAGCCAAGATTATGCGTATTCTTGTAAATTCTGCACGGACTGCTTTATAAAGAATAGTGATGTGCAAAGTTTATGCATACTTATAATTACCAAGAAATGCAAGGAAATGTTTCCAATACCTGTAATACCAAACAGGTTTTTTAAAAAAATCATACATTTATGCTAATTCATGCGCTTAAAATGCCAATTGGATAAGTCAAATAAACTCATACAGAGAAATACAGCAGAAATATAGAAGAAATATTTTCATATAATGGAGTTTGCCCTTCATTACGGCTCCCAGCTCCACATATCTGGACTGCCTTAAAGTTGAAACCAATGGTGTCTATTCTTTATTTTGTTCTTTAATAATTAAATGCTCTTTTTTATGTCCCATGTGGAGATACCCTAAGTCAAATTCCATTTAACAGAACCTAGTGCTATTCCCAGATAGAAAAGCTACCTGAAATCCTACAAAATAATTTTCATCTTGAAACTCAACTTGATTAACATACAGAATCATTATACACCAGAATTGGAAGGGTTCATGAGAACTCATCTAGGTTGGTGGCTTTCAAACTTTTTCAACCACAGACATATCATACATAAACACACATGCACACACACAAAATAATAAAAATAAATGGCATGAGACAGTAATTTCCCTTACCTTATGAAATGCATTACTCTGATAGTATCTATAATTCCATTTTCAAATGCTCATTGTGACCCACTAAATTGATTTTGTGACCTACCAGTGGGTTGCAACTTATAATTCAAAAACTTAGGCAATACCCAAGCCCTTGGCAATATATAAGAGTGAAATGAATTAGGGACGCCTGGGTGGCTGCCTTTGGCTCAGGTCATGGTCCCAGGGTCCTGGGATCGAGCCCTGCATCGGGCTCCCTGCTCAGTGGGGAGCCTGCTTCTCCCTCTGCCTGCCGCTCCCCCTGCTTGTTTTCCCTCGCTCTCTCTGTCAAACAAATAAATAAAATCTTTAAAAAAAAAGAATGAAATGAATTATAGATGAAATCCAATTTTCTCATTTTAAAGATGATACAAAAACAAACTATATACTAATCTTTTCCATAGCATGGATTATCAAATTTTCCTTCACAAATATAAAAAATAAAAGTGATTATTTATAACTATCCTTCTTTTACTTGGCACAGATCTGCTTTTTTTTTCCAGTTTCTTCTTTTTTTAAATTTTTTAAAGGTTATTTATGTATTTGAGAGAGAGAGAGAGCACAAGCAGGGGGAGTGGGAGAGGGAGAAGCAGGCTCCCCGCCGAGCAGGGAGCCCGACGTGGGGCTCCATCCCAGGACCCTGGGATCATGACCTGAGCCAAAGGCAGACGCTTAACCGACTGAGCCTCTCAGCTGCCCCTCCAGTTTCTTCTTAATGTATACTATGTACTATTATGACCTTTGTCCTCCTGACTTTGTCACTATTGTATTTTAGCATCTCTACTTTGCCTCAGGGTATTAGTACTTATAATATTTATTATTCTCTTTCTATTTTCCCATTAACCAAGTCCAATGTACATTTTAACAATGACTTTCTAATTCTATTAACCCCAATTATTAACTACCTGTACAGATTCTCTGTCGATTGTACCTGGAGGGCCAGGTGCTCCTGTGATAATTCTTTACGGCACCTTCTCTTGTACAAATATCTTCTCTCCTCAGTCCTCTCAAATATATCATTAAATGAAGATTTCAGCCACACTAACCACAAGGTTGGCTACATGTGGCTAGTGGCTACTGTCTTGGACAGTGCAGGATATCCTCATCTCCCCACAATTAGGAATGAAAAGGAAATCATATGGAAACAATCTGAGGCATGGACTTTCAAGCAGTAAAATATTTCCCCTCCAACGCACCTGATCCCACCATAAATCTTCTTCTACCATGACCCCCATATTCCTTTAGACTTATGAGAAGATTGGAAAAAAAACCAAAACACACAAGAAGAAAAATGAGTACAGCTGATGGAAAAGGCATGCTCAACTATGCCAGGGTTGGGGGTGGGGTGGGGGCAGGTAGCCCAGAGCACTTACCAACCTAACGGGCAAAGCAAGCTATCTCCAAGAGAATCCAGGTTGCAAGCCCCATTGCATCCCCACCTTTGCTTCTCCTTTTCCCACCCCTGTGCACTTATTTGAAGAGTTGCTAGTTGCAAGCGGTTGATGGGATAGGCAAAGGATTTCATTTTTTAAATCATCTTTTCTGCTCTTCTTGCTAAATGGCAGGGCCTTTATAGCATTTTGCAAATTGAATTTACCTCTTCATTTAGGCAACACACTTAACTGAGCTTCCATTTGCCTTCTGTGGACTAAAAAAAGGTTCTGTGTATTTACTGGCTCAGTTCTCTGCCTGCACATGAGGGAATCGGGGTGTTTACATACCACTATTTCTGGCTGAACCTAAACCTTGGTTCCCGGAGGAAGGCAACTTGCAGACCATCTCCATTTATGAGAAGGGCATCTGTTTTCCCAGCCACATCTCACCATATGGCTCTTGGTTCTCCCCAGAACCTATTGGCTACCTCCCCCCTCCACCCTCAGCCAAACCCGAGTTTGGTTTCTCTGTTCCCAGATACTCTCTGTTTCCCTAGGCAACATCACTGTGTACAGAAACTCACTGCTTGGACACTCCAAGGATTTTCAGGGCTCAACATTTATTTTTGCAACAATACTCAAGATTAATAATGTATTTTCTTTTTCGGCCACGAAATTTAAGGGAAGTCAAGCATAAAAATTGTTTTATGAACATATACACTATAGATAAGTATTTATAAGCAGATAATATTAATATATAATAGAATTCACACTTAAATTTATAAACAGTTAAGCCAGATGGCTAATTGGATTTAGGGGCTCCATTTGATGAATCAAAAAATAATGCCATCTTTGAAAGTAGGCCAGTAAAACTCTGGCCCCACTGCATTTTCATAGTGATAGAAACAGAAAACCCATTAGCAAACAGAAAATCTCATCCAAACCTATCAGCAGAATTGACAAAACTAGTTCCAAGCCTTGGAAGGTAAAAGAGAACATTGCCTCTCTCCCACCTCTATCCATTTGGAGTACAGTGCCTGACATGTGATTGGTACTTAAACATTTGTTGAACAAATAAATAATGAGAAACAGAGTAAAAAAAAAAAATAACTCTATAGACCTATGGATAGAGTTTCAGACTCACACCTGAAAGTTTAAAGGTCTCCTGTAGTTTGATTCAGCTATAGGACTTCAATGCTGTCACACTCCCTGCTTTTAGCACACAAAATTTAGGACTTCCTGTTCCCTGCCAAAGAAAAGCTGTGTCTGATTTCTATGTCCTTTTTGAACCAATGGCCCTGAATCATATCTGAAGAGATCCCAGAAAAAGACTTTATTATTTGGGGGCAGGGGGAGAATTTGCCTATGACTTTTTTCCTAGTGTTGAATCTATTTTTAGGCCTTTAGTTTATTTTGTTTTTAAGGTTTTATTTATTTATTTGACACAGAGAGAGAGCACAAGTAGGGGGAGCAGCAGGCAGAGGGAGAGAGAGAAGCAGGCTCCCTGTTGAGCAAGGAGCCTGATGTGGGGCTCAATCCCATGACCCTGGGATCATAACTGAGCCAAAGGTAGGCACTTAACCAACTGAGCCACCCAGGTGACCCTAGGCCTTTAGTTTTAAACTAATAATAATAGTAGTAGTAAAAAGGATTTCCATGACATCTTCTGAAGAACTAATAGTGAGGAAATTCAAGAAAGAGAATTATGCCATTCTGATTAAGCTTACTGAGGTCATGGCACATCTTGCTTAAACCACTTCCTTAAATCCCAGCTTCAAGGATTGAGGCTGTTTCTACTAAGAACCTTAAAGATTCATGCCTTTAGAGGGTCTGAAAACCCATCTTCCTTCTAGACTGATCCAAGACTTGTTTCACAGGGTCCCCGAAGAGCACTGAGTAGGGCCAGTGGGAAAACTTTAGGCAGAGAAGAGATGTTAGCTCAATAGGAAGAAGAGCTTTTCAATCATCAGAGCTGTCTGTGAAATTAGAAGTATCGGATGTGCCATGTCATGACCTGGGAAATTCCTTGTCACTGTTCAGATAGAGGACAGAAGTAGAGAGGAAGGAAGGAGCATCAGTCAGTGGGGAGGTCCATGGCCTTTAAAGTCCTTTCCAGTTTCTGTGGGTCCAGGAGTCTCCTCCTAGCATTCTGAAATAAGCTTCTGAATCTAGTTGCTTACCTGAGCTAACAAAGGCAAGAAGGAACTGAATCTCTAATTGGTCAGGCCCGTTGTTTTCTTGAAACCAGCCTTGTTCCCTCCAGAGTCACTGCTTATTGGAAGGGCTCTGCCTTCCCTCAGGACAACCAGGCCAGACCAGTACTTTACCAGGCACACGGAATCCAGCCAAAACAAACCCAGCCTTAGAAATGTGGAAAACAGCTCTTTTTCTGGCTACCATGCAGATGGCTTCAGTGATTCCTCAGGTCCCCACCTCAGAAAGACCTTATCTTAAAAACCATCAGATCCTACTTGATTTAACTCCATGTCCTGAAATAGATGTTCTGCGTCGTGACGCTATAAATTAACTTGGTATTCTGACAAATCAACTGGTGTGATTAAGTCAAGCCCCATTTGTTTCCTATTTCCTCTTTCTCCTGCTCCACTCCATCATAGGACACTGGCAAAAAAACAAAACAAAACAAAAAAAACCCACCCAAGTCCTTGGTTCATGCAGGGGAGAAGTGCAAGGGGAAAGGAAGGAAAAGCATCACTGTGGTGTGTGGTTTCGTTTCCCACAGTTGGCTTTGGAATTTATCTCTCTGACTGCTTATTACTCACTGATTGTCATCAACCGCCAACCCCAGGGAGCGCTGGGGAGACAGCAAACAGAGGTGAGGAGGATGAAAAGAGGACAGGAAGAGCAGAAGGAGGAGAGAAAGAGCAAACAATAAAACCATACACAATTCCCAATACCCCCATGTGATTCTCTCAAAAGAAAAAAAAAAGGTTACTCCTTTGGCATGAATGCAAAGAGTTGAGTTCACTCTACTGTATTAACAACTCCTGGGTATCACCTCCAAGGAGAGCACGGGAGGTGCTGCAAAAAGACCCCCATAATAGGATGCAGCCTCTGCTCTCCATATCATGGGTGGATGGTCACCAAGGCAATCTTTTCTCCGAAAACAGAGGGACAGCAAGAACCATGGTTGAGTGCAAATGCCATAGATACCCTGAAATGGCCCCACAAGATTCCAGAGCGGTTATTTCAGTGGATTCGAAAACACCTCCCTCCTCCGTTTTATGCTTAAATGCTTCCCACTCTTTTTTATGCATCGTGTTTAGTTTTACACTTAATATGTTTATTTTGGTTTTAGAAAAAGGAGGAGGCTGCTTATGAGGCACACTTGTAACTGGCAAATTCACTGGGAAGCTCTGTCCTAGAGCTATACTCTAACTGCAGAGTATCTTATAGCATTTCTATGCATTAGGTCTGATTGTAAAGCATTTACTACCTGCAGTTTGTGGAAGAAGTTTCCCTACTCCTTTTCAGAATAAGACCTGTCCCTCTTACACACACACACACACATCCACACAAGTATTTGGAGCTATGTGTTATGCAACTTTGCATATCCTGCTCCCATGCTTTGGACATAATAAATTATCAATAAGTGTTATTTTATTTTAGTTTAAGCCTTTTGATTAAAAGATGGGGGTGCCTGGGTGGCTCAGTCGGTTAAGCGTCTGCCTTCAGCTCAGGTCATGATCCCAGGGTCCTGGGATGGAGCCCCGCAACCAGCTCCCTGCTCAGCGGGGGGCCTGCTTCTCCCTCTCTCTCTGCCACTCCCCCTGCTTGTGCTCTCTCACTCTCTCTCTCAAATAAATAAAATCTCTTAAAGAAAACATTTGTTAAACACTAATATGTTCCAGGTGCTGTTCTAGATACTGGAGATATTAATGAGGAAAGCAGACAAGGTCCCTGACCTCTTGGAATTAACTTCTAGTGGAAAAAACAAAATATAAACAAAGTTTTAAAATGTACTTATGGCGGGCGCCTGGGTGGCTCAGTTGGTTAAGCGACTGCCTTCAGCTCAGGTCATGATCCTGGAGTCCTGGGATCGAGTCCCATATCGGGCTCCCTGCTCAGCAGGGGGTCTGCTTCTCCCTCTGACCCTCCCCCCTCTCATGCTATCTCTCTCTCATTGTCTCTCTCAAATAAATAAATAAAATCTTTAAAAAAAAAAAAAAATAAAAAAATAAAATAAAATAAAATGTACTTATGGCAAGATGATCAAGAAGACATTTCTGAAGATATTTTACTGAGACTCAAGAGCAAGCCAGGTGAAGGTATGAGGGAAGAACAGTTAAAGAGAAGAAAACAGCAAGAGCACAAGCTCTGAGAGGGGAAAATCTTGAAATGTTTGAGGCCGTGTGGCTGGATGCATGAAGGCAAGAAAGAAAAGCAGAAAATGAGCACAAAGAGATCATAAGGGCCTTGCAGACATGGTAAGAGATTTCGATTTTATTTTAAATGTAACAGGAAGTCATTCAAGAGTTTTGAGCAAGGAAGTTGCATGATCACTTTGGCTATAGGATTATACTGAAGGAGAGCAGGAGTAGAAGCCTCAGAGTCTGCAATTATCCAGGTGAGAGACGATTGATGGGGTCTGGAACCACTGTTCTTGTACTGGAGGTGATGAGAAGTGGTCATATCTGATACATATTTTGAAAGAAAACCATCAATGGATTGTCCTGGTGTGGGGAAGTGTGGAAGAAAGAAATCAAGAATGATCCTAGGTTTGGGGCCTGAGCAATAGTGAAATGTAAATAATGCCATTTAATGAGATGGGGCAGTTAAGGCCAAGGAGAAGCAGCTTTGGAGGAAAAAACCAAAACAATGTGTTTGTGATGTCCATTACAAATCCAAATGAAAATCCAAAGCAATTAAATACAGACATCTGAAGATCAAAGAGAAGTGAAACTTCTAGATCTAAATTTGGAAGTTGTTAACAGATTTTATTTATTACCATTAGATGTTATGATCTGTTCAAAAACAACCCATTTTAAAAGTTTTACTGAAAAAAAAAAGGGGGGGGGGAAACAAAAAAAGTATCAAGGATCACAACTATCCCAAAAGAAGCAGTTTAGCTTGATGAATTAGATTAATAATCACTTCCTTTCCAACTAGATGATCTCTTCTGGTTAAATACAGAAAGATGGATCAATCATTGACTCATTGATTTTTCTCTTTTTTTTACCTATACCTTTCCTCTGGCTCCCAGCATATCCCATAAGCCTCCTCCCCTCCCTGCAAAAGAACAAAACAGTTTCCCTGGCAGAGAAGTGTGAATCACTGTGACAAAGGTGGATGGCTATAATCAGTGCAGAGAAGAAATAGTGTTTGGATAATCTGTGAACCTTAAGATAATGCTTGTTCAAGAGAACTTTGTTCACTGACTGTATAGATCTTTGGAGATAATACGAACTGAGTGAGATTTAATAACACACCAACTCCTCAAACTGGAAAGATGGAAGGTCTTGGTGTGCTCTTGGTTGCATCTTTCTTTTCCTACTAAAGACAGTGACAGTTCCCTCCCATAGACCCTACTTAGAGTTTTGCAAGAGAGTTGACACTAACCATGACCATCGTTTGATATGATTGCCACCTGTGATTTATCTTCTTTGCCTGGGCAAGCTTTGGGAAAGAGGCTGGCCTCAAACTAAATTAATATAAAAAAAACAAATTGATTAGTGAGGCAGCCAGGAAATGGATAGTGTTAATATTTTAATAGGGGTGATA
The DNA here is from genome assembly GCF_002201575.2 of Neomonachus schauinslandi. NCBI lineage: Eukaryota > Metazoa > Chordata > Mammalia > Carnivora > Phocidae > Neomonachus > Neomonachus schauinslandi. The sequence goes on from NC_058404.1 coordinate 147,149,970, forward strand.
ACACTGGCCTCCAGAAAGAGTTCATTTATTGAACCCTCTGGCTGCTTTTTATTTGATGTGGTGGCAAAATATACCCTTCATATATCAACTTAACTAGTTGGTCTGTCATTCCAAGGCCACACTGACATAATGAATGAAGTCTGTCTTTTGGAGCCCTGCTATGACACTGTTAAATATAGAAAGGAATTTGGCAAATATATCCATGGAGCATTCTCATATTAAAAAAACTAACAAGATCATTTTATTAGAACACAATATCAGCAAAAGAGCAAATCCCCAGGGCATTTTCTCTGTGTGCTAAGAGCCACCCTTGTTAACCAAAGTATTGGGGCCTATTTCATGAAATTGCTTTTTTGATGAAACTTCCTGTTAAAGTGCTCCTTTGCCTTTAAGCTTGCGAGTAGAACAAACCAGACACAGAAGTGTTTTTGTGTTAACACAACATATCTCAGCACCTTTATTCATCTCCACTTCTTTTTTCAGATGGTACCAGTGGTTAGAATTGCCCTCAGAGCTCAAGTTTATAAGGGGGACAGGTAGCAACCCCTTGAAAATTTTCAATCCTATGAATGTTGAATGTCCAGGAAATATGCAGAAAGCAGATAAGAATGAAGTTGTGGCAGAACCAGGAGCTATTTGTCAGGATAAATAAGGGCTTGTTCAAGCGATGAGAAGGCCCTAAAAGAGAAGGTGGTTAAAAGATCTTGAGACCCGGAAGCTTATGGTCATGTTCACTAAATATTATTGGATGAATGAATGAATTAAAATGTCCATTCAGGTTAAGAAGCTATTTCAGGAGGCATCACTTTTTATACCATAGGAGGAACGCTGAGCAAAATGTTCAGGTATCCTGGCCAGAGAACAGACTGATGTCTAGATAGATAAGGGATCAGGATCAAGAAGTTTCATGGACTGGCAATCAGTAGAGGATGACTCCTGAAGAACTAAGGTCCTGCGTGGATTATAAGGTGGGGACCTTGGGTCCAAGATGGTGGCTTCTATGAAAACTGTACAGAGTCAGAGCAGAGTTGTCAGTAAAATGCCTCTTGGCCTTGAGCTTATATTCTCCTTGATTAGAGGGGAGCCTGGGTCAGAATCTGAACCAGATATAAGCTTAAATTGGAGATATAATCCAACTTAGGGAATTGGTAGATGAACTGGTAAGGGTGCCAGACCAGTCATCACACCATCTTCCTCTTCAAGGGTTCCTACAGCTAGTTTCATGGGAAGGAGCTACCAGGACGTAGAGATATCTCTTCTTTGGCCAAGAATAAAAGCATAGGCTTTGGATTCAGGAAGAAGTTTCAGCTTCTCCATCTGTTAGCTAACAATAGCCTGGTGATAGTAACATAGCCCCTTTGTACGTAAAACATGCAATGTGCTTAATACTGTGCCAGACTTCCTCTAAGTTGTACACACAAAAAAATTGTAGTTGTTGTTGCTGTTTTATTTCAAGAATTATAGAAGGCTTACCACATACCAGACACATCATCTCATTTGGCCCACCCAACATCCCTTGAGGTAAGTACTATTGTTTTACCACACACTTATAAATGAGAAAAGGGAGACCCCAAGAGATTATGTAACTTGGCCAAGGTTACACAATTCGTACAGGAGGAACTGGTATTTCAAACCAGTTTGTCTGACACTAGAACCTTTGCTCTTACAATATACTGATCCTTGAAAGTATGAAACCATAATTGAGTCTTGAGTCTATTTTGGAATTTCAGATGGCCCCTCCCAGATGATTCCTCTAGGATGGTGTACATCACATATGGGGTTTATAGATAACCCCACCCTAACACTGACTCTTCTGCAGTTACTAAAGGTCTTTCTAAATTAGCTCTACTCTAATCTGTTCCAAGTGGCATGTGAACATCTGGCTGTCTCTCAAGAGAACTCAAAACATATATTCCCATGTAAGATTAGTGAGAAAAGCATTCAGCTGTGCATGAGGATTCTTCTTTAACTACATCGGGCTTGAAAGCAGTTCTGCTGGTCTCTAGGTCATCAAGGACATGCATGATACTGTGTTCCCTAGGCCCAGAGCACCCAACTAAAGACCCTAGGATGAGACTAACACTGGATTCAGAAACATTAAAACAGGGTTGAGGTGAACACTGGGCCTGTGTTCACAGACAGCATGATTGCACTAGGCTCTGAAGCTACAGGAGGGCACAGGACTATAGATTAAAAAAAAAAAATAGGAGATTCAAGATCTTGTGATGCCCCAAATTCCTGTCTCTGCAGCACCATGAACCTCTAGGGTTGTGAGGGTTTGGAAACTTAGTCAGAAGAACATCAGAAGTGGGTTGAGGGTCTCAGTTGAATCTAAAATACTAAGTTCTTTCAGGAACTGGCGAGGCTGGGCTTCCACAACTCAAAGAAGACAAGTATTCACCTCTAGAATCTAGTGAAGATATTTGAGCCATGCTAAAGAGCAACTTTATTCCTCTGTAGTTTATTAAAGGCTTATTGGAGCTCTGCATGAGAGTCCCAACAACCATCATCCCCAGCAAGCACTGACCGTGGTCCACTGCTTCATGTCACCCCTTCCCTAGAGGCTCCACCACCTTGGCTTTTTTAGAGCGGGAAGCCCCAGCCTCTGCCATACACAGAGGAGACTATGCTAGCATCCCTGGGGCCTGTCTAAAATTCACCACCAAGCTCCCTAAGCACCAACCTTTCCCCACTGGGGAAATAGGACTGTGGTCCACAGCAACGGACTCAAGACAATGGAGCAGCACAGGCTTCAGAGTCTTCACAGAATACTGGGGAATCAGAAATGAGGAATTGCTGAAGTTCTCAACAGCACTACTGAAGCCTCTCAGCCATGCTTAGCAACAGAGGGAGAAAATCCCTGGTCCCTGGGGCTTCTATTCAGAGTAATACAATCCAATATTATATTAATTGAGTATTCTCAATCAGTGGTATTGAGAGGCTGAGAAAGCAAGTACGTGGGAGGTACACATAGCAGAAGGCAGGGTCTCGTTATAATGGAGCAAAGTTTAGAACAGGATTTGGGCCCAGAGAGAGGACACAGAGACAATGTATTTTTCCTCCTCCTTCACAGAACAGGTTTCTCCCTTTACAGGGAAGCTACTGTAGACAAGCATCATAAGTACCATAGTCAGGACCCAGGCCATTATGTAGTCTAATCTGGACCTGGATGGATGGCAGGATAAGCAAGACGAGAAGGACAGTCTCTAGTAGCAAAAACTGAACAGACCTGCAGGGACATGGGAGTCTGGGGCTACAGGCTGGAGCAGCCACACTAAGCTTTAAAGCCTTGTGTTCTATCTTAAATTGTCAATAGAATATGCTCATATATGTGTGCTTTCATAGAATATCTTTTGTATTAAAAATAATAATGAAATGAGAATTTTTTAAATCTGTATTTTGGAATAAAATCAACTTTCAGAGAAGATGATTCATGTTTTTCTCTTGCAATTCCCCCACACTCCTTGGCACACTGTTCCATATATGTAGGTGTATTCAGGCCTCTATTTGAGAGTCAGAAATATAGTGAAGGCCCAGGCAAGCTGGTAGGCAGCCCCCAGAAAACTTTTGATGGGTTTATTCGTAGTCTGGACACAACTGAGGAAAGAATCTCTGAGCTTGAGGACACATTAATAAAATCCTCAAAAGCCAAAAAGCAAAGAGAACAAAGACTGAAGAATCATAAGCAAATAAATGATCATTGTTTAAACCACTGAGTTTCAGGGAGAATAGATAACTGAAGCACACTGTAAAGATTCAGCCTCATAGAGCTATCTGGAAAATAGGGTCCAAGTGGGAGAGAAGATGTCTTGATGCTTCCCATGCTACTACCCTATGGCTCCAAAAGTTCTCCCTGAGGAATTCAGGGACAGGGAACTAGAAAGGGTTCTAGTGCTTTCACTCATTTCCAAATTGTAATGAAAACATCCCAAATTTCCACAAATACCATTCTGGTAAACATGGAAATTCAACAAACACACTTACTTTAACTGATAAGCAATGCAAATCTATAGCCTTGTCTATTGCTATGATGTTCAGAGCTTGCTAGTTCTACCACATTCTCCACATGTCCCCTGCATCGGAGTGGTCTTGAGCTGTCTCTGTCTTGCCTATGCAGTGCCCAGCACAGAAATACACACATGCGGGTACTTAATATCCCATGGAGGACAATGGTAGGAGTGACCATGATTTCTGAATTGTTTGGGCTCAGTCAACACCAGCTATGAAGCAACAATGGTAAAGGAAGTACTACTCAAAAATTCCAACTAGGCAAACAACTGGTAAAGCTATGTGGGACAAGACATGATGACTTCCTCTTCTTCTCACTATGCAATATCGGTGAACAACTGCAAAGGAGAGAACAGTCATCAACGGTTCATATCATAGGATGCAAGGTTTTGGAGGAAGATGCAAGATCTGTCCATCCCCCTGCATCAAGGCAGAACCAACCCCACTCCCCACCCTTACTATACAAACTACTTAGAGAAAAGCACTGGGCTTTATCCAGGAGGTAGCATCCATCCAGCTGCACCTGCTATAACTGCTAAAACCAACAGGAGCCTCAGCCACAGGATGCCACTTCCATTGCCATGGAAATAGACAGGCTTTGGGCAAATTCAAAGTACATGCTTAAAAATAATTTTGCAGCTTCCTTTGAACCAAGATATATCGCTAGCTGATATACATTTTAGAGCCCCCGTTGACATGTGTCTGGAGAAGGGGTGGATTAATAATAGCTTACATTTCTTTAGTGCTTTTCATCCCAAAGGATCCCAAACAAGAGAAATAAGCTGAACCTTTTCTTCTTGTTTAAAGGAAAAACCCTAGTGAATTTCAAAGCAATCCCAAATACTAGAACTAATTACAAAGAAATTCACTTTTTTAAGTGTCAGGACATAATTATTATTTTTTAAAACTTGAATAGTATCCACATTGCTCCTGAGAGCTCACAAAGAAATGCCACCATCACCATCTCAGAAGGCTATCATCTCTTTCCAACAAAGACAACAGTTGCAGTGCCAGGAGATTTAGAGACATTATGGGTGAAGAGATAAAAATAATAATAATAATTAACAATGGCACAGGAAGCTCCATCTGGAGCATCTGATAACACAGTAGGAGATGGATACAGATGGGAAAAGTGGGTGGCACAGGGTAGAGCTTGTCCTAATCTCATGGGCATGAGACCCCAGACATACTCAGATTAGCAAAAGGCTTGGTTTTCTCTACTCCTTGTGATTCTAATGGAACTACCCAGGCCAGAGCCAGCATGTTTTACCAGTGTCCAGGAAATCTGGGCTCTAGATCACAGTATTATTCTGTCTGGCATCATGACAAGGTCAATAATACATTTACCAGTGTTTGATAATCCTGGATTAATATAGCTTTTCATTTTCTAAAGTACAGATTCTTTCTTAGCTTTAACCTAAGTAATTTGCATATACTTCCACATAGTAATTCCAGGCACAATGCTGCTTATTCTGAGCTTTCTGCCCTGATTGACAGTTAATTAGAACCTTGAGATGTCGGCAGGTGTCGAGATGAAAAGACATCATAAACCCAGCTACAGCATAGACAATGGCTTTTTTTTTTTTTTTTTTTTTTTTAAAGATTTTACTTATTTATTTGAGAGAGAGAGAATGAGAGAGAGCACATGAGAGGGGTGAGGGTCAGAGGGAGAAGCAGACTCCCTGCCGAGCAGGGAGCCCGATGTGGGACTCGATCCAGGGACTCCAGGATCATGACCTGAGCCGAAGGCAGTCGCTTCACCAACTGAGCCACCCAGGCGCCCTAGACAATGGCTTTTTAATAATTCGTCTAAGTCATGCAGTTCCCAACTATCTCACGCTTTTAGGATGAGTAGCTGCTTGATCCTGGAAGACTACTGAGCAAGGAGGACCTCTGCTGTTAAAAAGGAACCAACATCTATAGAGGGACAGGGAAAGTGCACGTCTGAAAAGGAAAACACAAAGGCGCTTCCACCAGGACATTCACAAAGAACACAGGAATTTTTTTTTTATCAATTTGCTTTCCTTCCACAGAGATGCCAAACTAGCGAGAGATGGACAGACACACCCCCACCCTCCCATCTGCCATTGCTAGTGAGTATGATCTTATGGATGAATAAAAAAAGTAAGCTGTTGAGAAGATAAAATTATCTCATTTGGAAAGAGAATATGCTAATCACACTGGGACTCTAAATGAAGCCATTCTTTCCCTTTAGTGTCATAGTTTGAGATTCTAGTGTTTAACTCTTACTTGATATTCATCATGAGGACGACATTCTCAGCACAGGATAGATGTATAAAGGGAAGAACTTTCTCCCAGTGTGTCACTGGGAAGAAAAAGGCTGTCATTATGACTGCCTTCACACACACCCTCCCCCCACACAAGGTTTTGTGAACTCCAAAGATATCTCCTCTTAACTTGATTTTTTCCAAAAAAGGTACTGATTGTACAAATCTTCATAGAGGAACTATTATTTGCATAGACTTGTGTTAGGTGCTGTGGGGATACAAAAGTATAAGAGAGAGGTTTTGCCTCTGAGAAGCTGCAAAGTATGATTTACATTGCATTAAAACAAGTAATACAATAAAAGAGAAGCTTTACAGTGTGCTATCACTTAGTGCTAACAGCATATTAAAAACAGTAAATACTAGGGTTGCCTGGGTAGCTCAGTTGGTTAAGCATCAGACTCTTGATTTAGGCTCAGCTCATGATCTCAGGGTTGTGAGATCAACCCTGTGTCAGGCTCTGAGCTTAGTTCAGAGTCTGCTTGGGATTCTTGCTCTCTCTCTCCTTCTGCTCCTCCATCACATGGTTTCTCTCTCTTTCTCTTTCTGTCTCTCTCAAATAAATAAATAAATAAATCTTTAAAAAATAGTATTATTCATTTAACAAAATTAGAGAACTCTGGAAACTGAAAAAGTCAAGGGAAGCTTTAAAAAACAGGTCCTTGAAGATAAGTAAGATTTGAGTTAGCCAGAAGAAAAGGGGATATTCCAAGTTGGAAGCTGGGATAGGATGTACTTGGATAATGACAGTGGGTTAGGAATATAAAGATTTGTTTTAGGGACTAGGAATAATTCAGGCTAGCTAAAGAGATGGGGTCCTTTGGGGCCAAATTTTGAGGGTCATTAATGCCTAATTCAATGATACCCAGATATTTGGGATCGTACATCTTATTAGTAAAGATTTTTGAGCAAACCCACTAAAGGGCGTAGTTAGTGGCTGACATGGGTGGCAAAAGATATACACTTTTTAAATAAGAAAGGAATCTCAAAAGAATTTATCATTAAGTCCAGCAACATTCTATATTTTATTAAGTGTCACATGCCTTTAAACAGGATTAAAATATTTATAGCTATTTGACTTGATTTTTTGAAGATAGAGACCATGATGCTCATGAAGGCTAAGTGCAAGACTGTTCACCTGCATGAGTATCTCCCCCACAATGTATATTTCTGTAAAGGTTGCAGAGGTGAGATGAAGGTAAGATATTTTAACCATAATTAAGGCAGTGTTCTTTTCCACTCTGAGTATTCTGTTACACCTCTTTTGTGTTAGAGGGAACATAAGTAGATACAACCATTTTGGGGATCTGAATAAGGGGAAGTAGAGTTGGGAGTACATTTAGCTCAGGTTTAGTGAGATCCCTTTCTGTGGGTCTTAAGCTCTTCCATGTGTAGTTAGGTTATCACTAGCCGGCCCAGTAGAAGATGCCTTCCAGAAATGCTCCTGCCCACTACACTGACTCGTGTAATGCAAAGGCACACAACCAGAGGGCATACCACAACATGAATGTGTTCTATAGCATGCAGTATCAAAAATACATGGAAGCGGAGAGAAACAACGTCCGAAATTATGGAACCAGAAGCCAATCTGTGGAAAATTCTTCCAGTCATCAGATAGGTAACATTATAAACAAACCATTTGGTTCTCACTGGATATTCTCCTGTCACCATATTCATTTTTAAATAAATCATATATTTTTTTTTAGTTTTATTTTTATTGTATTCACATGAAACAGAATTTATTATTCTTGTGTTTGTGAGGCACAGACCTACAGCAGTACTACAATCACTGAGTAAGTCTATGTGTGAAGTCACATGGTTTATGTATGCCATCTATCAGAGCACATCCGAGTCTGTCTCATGTATCTTGTCCTGATGAAATCTGGCAGGACCAGATAAAGTGGCATACAAAATTGCCACCAACATAGCAAAATGGATAAAGAATAGATGTTCCTACAACAGAACTCCTACATGTTTGTTTATCAATAAGCCAAAATATATAGCATAAGAATAATTTGACTATACAGTTATGTAGCTCACTGCAACATGAGGGCATTTTTTAAATGCATTTGAATTTCCTCTGATCAATCGGTATTATTAGTTCAAAGAGCATTTAAAGTTAGTCTTGCATGATAAAATATTAACCTCCCCCCAAATCTTACAGCTCAAGTATTAACAGGATAAAAGTTTCCCCAAATTTGACTACAACCCTAAAAACCTGTGTAACATTATTAGTAACAAATTATTAATAATAAAAAGTTTGATCAGTTATGCTAAAGAAAAGTATGAGTATCCTATTATGTCTTTAGAAAATACCACAAAGTCATTGTCATACAAAAGGGTGTTCAAAGAAGATGTAGCTAAAAAAAAATATAGGAAGAAGGGGCGCCTGGGTGGCTCAGTCGGCTACGCGTCTGCCTTCAGCTCAGGTCATTATGCCAGGGTCCTGGGATCGAGCCCTGCATCAGGCTCCCTGCTCAGCAGGAAGCCTGCTTCTCCCTCTCCCTCTGACTGCAGCTCCCCCTGCTTGTGCTCTCTCTCTCTGTGTCAAATAAATAAATAAAATATTTTTAAAAAATAGATTGATAGATGATAGATATAGGAAGAAAGTATTATAGAGGCATGTCGGCAGTTTATTTATAAAAACACTATGTTATTTTTCTGGATCTTGTGTTGTTTGTGGTATTTCCTGCTTTTTAAAATGAATAATTTGTTGTGATTTCTTCTCATTCTAAATAAATGTTCACTTTCACACTTGCCTTTGCATTTGCCATTTTGTGTTTTTTTCCTTAAAGAATCCTCCAAAACTAACTGAGGTTCAAGCTCCGCAAAATCAGAATATTGTCCTCTCTAGGTGCGCAGTTTAAAAATATCTTGCTGGGGCGCATGGGTGGCTCAGTTGGTTAAGCGGCTGCCTTCGGCTCAGGTCATGATCCCAGAATCCTGGGATCGAGCCCCACGTCGGGCTCCCTGCTCCTTGGAGAGCCTGCTTCTCCCTCTCCCTCTGCCTGCCTCTCTGCCTACTTGTGCTCTCTCTCTCTCTGTCAAATAAATAAATAAAATCTTAAAATAAATAAATAAATAAATAAATAAATAAAAATATCTTGCTAATTTAACGGCTCTGTACTATCACTAACTAAAATCTGAAACACAATGAACACTTAAGGTGAAATGTATTGTTAAACATAAGGACATGAATTCTTATCTCAAATTGTTACTTCGGTAATTTTGAATCTTTTTGATCAAATTCTTGTCAGACCTGATTTTTTTTTTTTTACCATATAATATGGCTTACAAAGCATTTACACTAAGAACAGAAGTAACAGCTTGACCTTTTTTGTCGTTCTCTTATGCGTGCAGTTACTATTCTCTTCAATCTGATTTCTTTCCTGCAATCTTTTTAAGTCCTTTGCCCATTCTTGAAACCATACAATCAATAAATCATTACTAGATGCATCTAAATAGAAGAACATCACAATATGCTGGAAGTTAACCCCAAAAATGAGGGAACCACTGCTATATTCTAACTACTTTGAAATTTAATTACTTCAAGATATCTCAGGTGTCATGAGTGGTATGATCATGTGACATACAGTCTGAAAGGCAATTCCTGCATCAATCTGTGTATGAGACATTAGGAAAGGTTAATTTATTTTCTTTTTTACCTAAAGCTATATATAATTGTTTATATAGTATAGGGATAGGAATAAAAGGTTCTGCTACATTATTCTGATTGTCTTTCACATCACCTGGCTGTACCCACCTCACTTTGGAGATTACTGGCTGAGTTAGTAGGTGAGAATTTATCTTAGAAAACAAAAACAAAAACATTGAAGATAGTTGAGCAGGGGAGAGACATTAAAGTGGTACTTTTGGAAAATAAGTTTAGTGATGTTAACCAAGATGGATTCAACAATGGAGTTTGAAGGTAGAAAGATGCGTTAGGGGGCCAGTGCAATAATCCAAAACTGAAGGGATATAATGAAAATGAGTAGTGTGGAAATGAGAATGAGAAAGAAGAAACAAAAGCAATTGACCTGATAAAAGAAGAATAAACAGAATTTACAATGTACTCACTTTCCAGACAGGTTTTGAAGTTGTGGGTGGGTTTAGGACATTTGATAAACTGGTGTGTGTCCTGTGGTTAGATCCTATATCAAATTACCAGACTGTCTGTATGTCCTCTGGGAAGGCAGGGTGTCAAAATGCCACAACCACAGAAATAAACATACTAGTGAAATTAAAGCAGTGCACACAAACATATGGGACTCAGCTGCCTAATTAAAATCCTAGTGAGCCAACAATGGCCTAAAACCATAAGAGTTCAGTGACTGCCAAAAGAAAGCAGCAAATTACATACTCAGAGTGGAAACATCTCAAATTTGTCCGAATTGACACTCTCAACCAAAAATTGGCAAAATGTTAAATACCAGCTTCAGACCAGCTCAGTCAGAAATATCCAAATGTTATGTCAAATTTTAGATCCATAAATGATTTGACACAAAACATCTGGAACAGTAAATGAGACCATTTACTTTGTTGATAGAGCAGAGCAGTGAATAATATAGGACAGAATGAGGAAGAATACCATCTCACACTATTCCAAAATGTCTATGTTATTAAAACACATTTTTTTACATTTATTTTATTCTTGTTAATATGTTAAAGTATATACCCAGAGGTTAATTTAATTTAATTTAATAAACTTAATTTACTACATACTCAGGGTTAAATATTAAATGAAAGGACCCTAATAAAAGCTCTCTCTTGCCCTACAACTACTCAGTCTCTCAATCCTTATCTCTCTAATCATATTTAAATAATTTAATGATTATATAAAAATCTCTAAAAAATGTATTTTTCCTTTAACATGTTTAGTTATTATATTTTTGCTTTATGCTATGAGAAATGAAGATTCATCTACTTTATACCACTTCCAACCTAGTTTTCCCCCAAGTCTACATAAAAGCACTATATCCACTGGGATGTTGGAGCCTACTAGCACCAAACTGCAAAAGCTAATTGTTTCAGGAATTTTTCAAGCCAATTAAATGTTAAATATAACCATTATTAAAAATTAAATTACACAAGCTTATAATTAAACAAGTTATATTAAAAGTAAAGGTAACGAGGGGTGCCTGGGTGGCTCAGTTGGTTGGTTAAGCGTTCGACTCGGTTTCAGCTCGGGTCCTGATCTCATGGGTCATGAGATGGAGCCCTGAGTCAGGCTCCATCTCAGGAGGAATCTGCTTGGATATCCTCTCCCTCTGCCCCTTCTGCAGCTCTCTCTCTTTCTGTCTCTCTTTCTTTTTTTTTTTTTTTAAAGATTTTATTTATTTATTTGAGACAGAGAGAATGAGAGAGAGAGAGCACATGAGAGGGGGGAGGGTCAGAGGGAGAAGCAGGCTCCCCGGAGCCCGATGCGGGACTTGATCCAGGGACTCCAGGATCGTGACCTGAGCCGAAGGCAGTCGCTTAATGACTGAGCCACCCAGGCCCCCCCCAAAATAGACTTCATTTTTTTTTTTAAGATTTTATTTATTTATTTGCGAGAGAGAGAATGAGAGACAGAGAGCATGAGAGGGAGGAGGGTCAGAGGGAGAAGCAGACTCCCCGCCGAGCAGGGAGCCCGATGCGGGACTCGATCCAGGGACTCCAGGATCATGACCTGAGCCGAAGGCAGTCGCTTAACCAACTGAGCCACCCAGGCGCCCTCTGTCTCTCTTTCAAATAAATAAATATTTTTTAAAAAGTAAAGGTAATGAACATAAACATTTACACTTCCTAATTATGTCACTACATTTTACTATTATCTATGCTATTGAAGTTACTTACATTTATTGTATCTGTGTGGTACAAATACTATATACAATGCTATACTACTACTTATACCTTCCCAACTCTGTGTCCAGTGGCACACTGATAACTTGATATTGACCGTGGTGGGAGCATGTCACCACTGCAATCAGCAGATGTCACAAATCTGGGCTTTGATTGATTGGTTAATTGTCTAAACTTTAGACTCAGGAAAATAATGGAGAAAAGTTTAATAATTTAGATATAACTTAAAAGTGTGTTATGTCTGTACCCATTACATTGTGAATAGAACAAAAAATGAAGGAATACTTTTCCATTATTCATTTCAGCAAAGAAGTTGTTCATGTCATTAGCAAATGAGTGCAGTTCTAACATATGTCTTCATTGTTTCATTTTTCTTAAAGATGTATTTTATTTCTTTGAGAGATAGAAAGCATGAGTGGGAGGGGCAGAGGGAGAGGGAATCTCAAGCAGACTCTGCACTCAGTGCAGTCCCATGCAGGGCTTGATCTCACGACCCTGAGATCATGATCTGAGCCAGAACCAAGAGTTGGATACTTAACCAACTGGACCACCCAGGTGCCCCATATTTCTCTTACTTGTTAAGGTAAAAGAAAATTCAATTAACATTCACATCAGAAGTATGTTCATCTTGTCTTTCACAACCATAGGTTAGCTATGGTTCTGAGAATTCAGCAAAACTCAACAAAAGTACAATGTGAGAATCAATGACTTTATAGAATTTACTATAGTCTTGTATATTTCTTTATTTATAAATTGTGGGTTATATATCCTTTATACAAGTAAAATTTATCATAAATGTATGTATGTAGATATGTGCATTTTTAGAGCATTTTTTAGTTTACCAGCATACTACTGGTTATATAATTATTTTTAAGAAGTTCATAAATAATATTTGCATATGTGATCATATAAATATCATTCACTGAAGAAACAGATGTTTTCTCTCTTAGATAAATGTTTTTCCTGAAGTTTCTAATTGCCTTTTCTTCCTTCTTGTAGAATCTTTATTATAATTATTCTCCATTTTTATTTCTAAAAGCTCCATTGATCCATGATACTATGCTATCTTTTACAGTATGGGGAGAAATAACCTTCTGAGCCCTCTGGCATTTTACTGCAATTTAAATGCATTCTAGGCCTCTGGCAGAAGAGTTACCCTGGGACTTTAATGACTCTTTTTTAATTTTTATATCTTAAATCTTCTTCTTTCTTAAGTTTCTTCTTTTGTTTTACTAGAAAACTTCCTCAATAAATTTCTTAAGAAACAGTATGTGAGAGATAAATTTCTTTTTTTTTTTTTTTAAAGATTTTATTTATTTATTTGACAGAGAGAGACACAGCGAGAGAGGGAACACAAGCAGGGGGAGTGGGAGAGGGAGAAGCAGGCCTCCCGCCGAGCAGGGAGCCCGATGCGGGGCTCGATCCCAGGACCCTGGGATCATGACCTGAGCCAAAGGCAGACGCTTAACGACTGAGCCACCCAGGCGCCCCGAGAGATAAATTTCTTGAGCCCTTGCACATCTTAAAAAGTCTTTATTCTGTGACAGTTTTATTGATAGTTGGATTAGGTAGAGAATTCTAGCTTTGAAATAATTTTCTCTCAAATTTTAGTTTTCCTCTATTGCCTTCAAGCAATCAGGTTGCCTTGAGAAATTCAGTGACACTCTGGTATCTCCTCTTTGAAAGTAATCTAAATTTTCTCTTTGGAAATTTAAAAAATTTTTCTTTTTCCCTAGCATATTGCAGTGTAATACTTATGTGCCTTGATATGAGTCTTTTGCATTCATTTCAAAAGCATTCAAAGTGCCCTTTTGATCTAGAAACCTGCTATACTTCAGCTTTTATATTACATATTTGTTATATTTCTTCTTTCTGTTTACTCTGTTATTTCTTCCTAGAATGCCAATTAGTTGACTCCTCCTTTAAGTCTCTTCTCTCCCATTTTCATATCTTTTACTTTTTGTTATACTATCTGAGAGATTTTCTTCCATTGATTTTTTTCAGCCATTACATTTTACTTTTCAGGAGATCTTTCTTGTTCTCTTTTATCTTTTCATTTTATCCTGCTCTAGTTTTATGGATGTAGTATCTTTCTTATCACTATAAGAACATTAGTTTTGGTTTGTCTTTTGAAGTTCTCTGCAGTATCACTGTTTCTCTGTATTTACGTTGTCTACTTGTTTATTTCTGTCTCTTCTTTCACAAAGCAAATTTTCTACAATTTTTTGCTGTTCCTTGATTGCTGTTCATATTAACAAGAGGCACATACACATGAAAAAAATGGTTGGAAGTTCTGTATAGAGTAAGTGGTTGTTTGTTTGTTTAAGATCTTATTTATTTGTCAGAGAAAGAGAGAGAGTACAAGCAGGGTGAGTGGCAGGCAGAGGTAGAAGCAGGCTCCCTGCTAAGCAAGGAGCCTGATGTGGGACTCAATCCCAGGACCCTGGGATCATGACCTGAGCTGAAGGCAGATGCTTAACCGACTGAGCCACCCAGGCATCCTTAGAGTAAGTGTTTTAACCAATGGATTCCTCTTTATGGTGGGTAGGCAAGGACATGTCCATGGGAATCATCTGGGGGAAACTCTAAGGCCAGCATGTGGAAATCCAGGAAAGTTCAATTTTTTTTTTTCATTTTTAAGATTATTTATTTCCTTATCTGAGAGAGAGAGAGAGAGTGCAGAGGGAGAGGGAGAAGCAGACTCCCACTGAGCCTGATGCAGGGATTCATCCCAGGACAATGAGATTGTGACCTGAGCGGAAGGCAGATGCTTAACTGACTGAGCCACCCAAGCACCCTGGAAAGTTCAATTTCTTCAGGGAAGAAAGTACTAATGGGGGAGTATGAGGAGTAATTTGCAGCTATTGTTATGCAATCAGTCTTTTTAAGGCCTTACATCTTACTTCCACTTTCCTCTTTGTCTAGCGTCTCTGAACCTGAAGCCTTTACAAAGTTCTGTGGGCACAAATCAAATTTCTATAATTCTGTGTCTTCTTCTGAAAACACGCAATGGTAAATTTACCATTATACCACTTAGCTATAGCAATGATCTCTAGTCCATCTACTTACTGATTCCAGAATTCTGTTGAAATCTTTCTGGTTTCCAACAACAGCAGAAAAGACCACCCTCCAAGTGAAAATGACTAAAATTGCCAGATCAAATATTTGTTCCATCTTCTTTAAAGCATCAAAGAGATCACAAGACATGAAGCAATTACCAGGCCAAAACTGAAAGGAAAGCAGAGACTAGAGAGAGATAAGCCAGCACAGAAGCAGTATTGCCCTAATGGCATTTGACAACCCAAGGGAATTTAAAAAAAGGCCTGGGGCACACTCACTGTTTAGATTCCAATAAGAGAAGCTCTCTTCAGTAAGTTAAGGTTCCAAAGGACTACAATTCACAAAATAGGGAAGCATTATCATCTGGGTGGATCAAGGAACCTGGAGCCATGAACACAGTTAAGGTGATTCCAGGCTGGTTTTTACTGCTGCCTGACAGAAGCGATGCAAAACTTCACTGGAGATGGCAAACAGGATAAATAAAAAGAAATTCAAGTGGAAAGAGCAGCACTGCAAAGAAAACCGTAAATTTTAAAAATCATTAAAGCATCCAGAGATAAGAAGGAAATTAACTAAAAATAAGAAACAGGCAGTTAGCTTCTCAACAGCAACAGTGGAAGCCAGAAGATAGTGGGATTATATCTTTAACGTGCTAAAAGAGAGTATTTGCCAACTGGAATTCTACAACTAGTAATTGTTCAAGAATAAAGGCATTATAAAGATATTTTAAGAAAAGCAAAAACAGAGACCACCACCAATAAATCTTCAGTAAAGGAAATTCTGAAGAGTATACTTCAGGCACAAGGAAAATACTTCTAGATAGAATCCTAAAGACGACAAAAGAAATAAAGAGAAAATAAAGTGGTAAGTATGTAGATAAATCTAAAAAAATTGTCTTTATAAAATAACAATAGTAATAGCCATTGAATTAATCAACTCATGACAACAATACCACCTGTCCAAACAGGAATGACATATATGAGGTTAAGTTGTCCTAAGGACCTTTATTGTCTAAGAAGAGAATACCGGTATTGATTAGACTTTGATTAATTAAATATTCATGTTGTAACTTCTAGGGAAACCACTAAAGGAATAGAAATAGAGCATATGATTTCCAAAAACAACTAAGGTAGAAATCAATAACAAAAAGACAACTAGAAAATATATTTGGAAGTTAAGAAATAAACTTCTGAATTTTGCATTATCAAAGAAGAAATCATAATGGAAATGAGAAATTATTTTGAACACAATAGAGTTATTACATCAGACCCCTTCCATCTTGGAAGGGCTAACAGTTCATCCTTGGAAGGGTAGATCCCTCTGCCATATTAGTAATGTGGGAATTCTCCCACTAGAGAATGGCCACTATCCCACTCTCTTTGACACTGCAGAGTGTGAAGAGTTTTTATTACTTTCAGTTTAGAGAAGTCTCTAGAGGAAAAGGAGATGAACACACTTTTCAATCAGCCAGTTATAGCAAAATTCCATTAAGTCATTTTAAACAGCTATACGAAATAACACAATCCTATGCACCATTTCTCCCTTTTTTCCTTTCTTTAGGCTTTTAAATTTTTACCATTTAAATAAACAAATAAACAATCCCTACCTAGTTTTTTTTTCAAGTATAAGACAGATTGATTTACAAGCCATCTGTATTGCTGAGAATTTTTGCTAATTCCACTTCTTTTCATTACAGAACTTTATTTATACTTAAAATATTTTTACAAGCACCCTTAAATGCACTTTCAAAAAAATTCTTCCTCACATTAACTCAGATAATAAAACTAGTTTTCTTACAATGAAAACCAGCTGGTATCTACCTTCTGATTTCTATCTTTTTCCCTCTTTCCCCAACTCAAGTGAAACAATATTTACTGTGGGTTAGAGAACAGATGCACAGAAAATCGTTATAAAATTCTCAAGTTTTAAGCACTAGGTGGGGGCGGGGGAGTGTGTGGATGTGTGCGCTGATCCATTTTGTGTTAAAGGTAGGAAATTTTGAGCCAGGTATGTTATTTGAGACAGAAAATTAGTTTCAAGATAACAAAAGCAGACAAAAACAATCTTCAACTGAACTTAGTCTCAAACATGTTGACAAACCATATAAATAGGGGACTACATTTTACTTTCTTGAATGTGTCTGAGTTAATCTGCATACTAAATAAAAGCCTTTTTTGATCTATTAACAGAGTGTGGTTAAATACTTTTCAAATGGAAAGTTACACAATAAGAAAATAATATTTCATTCATATCTTTAAAAATATTTCTAAGAGAATTTTAATTCCCAGAAACAACCTACCAAATAATAACTTGTAGAATGAAATTAAATATTTGTGTTATCTTTCTATTTAAAATAAATAAATAGGGCCGCATGGGTGGTTCAGTCGTTAAGCATCTGCCTTCGGCTCAGGTCATGATCCTGGGGTCCTGGGATCGAACCCGCATCGGGCTCCCTACTCTGCGGAGAGCCTGCTTCTCTCTCTCCCACTCCCCCTGCTTGTGTTCCCTCTCTCGCTGTGTCTCTCTCTGTCAAAATAAAATGAAATATTTAAAAAATTAATTAATTAATTAATTAATTAAATAACGTATAAAAGTTTGCTCACCTTATATAATAGCACTCTATTTTCAGTAAACATACAGTTCACTGAATTTTCATTTGCCTGAGAATACATCTATATTAATAAAACCATTTGTGGTAGTAAAAAAAAACTGTTAATATATATATCTATTATATATATTAATAAATATATCTATTATATAGATATACATATACTATGTATGTATATATATATATATATATATATATATATATATATATACATCCACACACAAGACCACTGCCATCCAAATCTCCTCATTTTGGAAAAATGTAGTAGATTAGGTGCAGAGTAATTGTTTTTAATGAAGAACATGAAGTAAAATTTTCCATCAACAAATTTCAAGCCATCAAATTGGGTTCCTAGTGTGTCTCACTATTCTTATCCCTAGCTCTATCCTAGTAACTAAGATCAGCCTTTTATTTTTGATTTTTTTTATTAAACACATGGATCCAGTCTGCTAACAAGTATGCCTATTAATTATTTTGTTTATAGAAAGCTATCATCAAAAAAGTGATTTATAAGTGTTATTAGGACATGTACTTTTAATTATATACTGAAATGTTTAACAGGTTTAATTTTTCAGGAGTGATACCAGGTCTCTTTAGATGCCAATCCAACAATTTACTTTTGTACAAAGTACACCTGCCGACCATTAACCTAGTAAATCTTACTCCGTAAGTTAGGAGACATTGTTACCATTTGTAGTCATCTGTAGAATCCAGTGGTTCTCTATTAATGTAAAAATTCACTGCAATTAGAGATATAAAGGGAACAGAGTCCAACTGAAAGTGTAAATGGAAGCTGGGCAGAATCTAATTTAATTATCAGAGTTGGAATTATTCCAAGACTCCACCTGCCATAAGGAAAGTACCCTGGGATCTTTAATGACCACAAGTGGTCAAGATTCCAGTTTTACAGCTCATCCAATTAACTGCCAAGCACATCTTCTGCTATGCCATTAAGTGACAGGTCTGGGGAATCTGTTCTGCTAATTAAGAGCTTGGGGCTTCATGTTAGTTTCCCAGAGGACTTTTCAGGGTATGTGGGTATGTGTACATGGCCTTGTAAACATGCACTTAATAAGAGATACTTCTATCGGGCGCCTGGGTGGCTCAGTTGGTTAAGCAACTGCCTTCGGCTCAGGTCATGATCCCGGAGTCCTGGGATCGAGTCCCACATTGGGCTCCCGGCTCAGCGGGGAGCCTGCTTCTCCCTCTGACCCTCTCCCCTCTCATGCTGTTTCTCTGTCTCTCTCTCTCTCTCAAATAAATAAATAAATAAATCTTTAAAAAAAAAAGATACTTCTATCATGGATAGTGAACAAGAGAGACTTCAGCCATTTCTTCTCCACTCAATTAGGGTTAGACAATCTCTACAGCACAAGTCAGACTAGGGTTGAAAAATGCTGGACTCTTGGGCAGTTTCCAGGGGCCACTCCTATTCTGCCTCTTCATTTTGGTCAAATGTAGAATATACAGATTGCTTTGCATAGTCCCACTTGCCCTCTGGAGGAATTCACCCTTGCTCTTTATAGCAGGTCCTATTTCAGGACCTTAATATACTCTTCAGGGTGAAACTTGGGTACAAAGATTGTCATTTTTTCATATTCTTACACTACAATGTGACTCTAACTTCCTCAATTTCCCTCTCTTTAAAGGAAGCAAAATCATACCTGCCCTTTCAAAAAGTGAAGTCTGAGAAATGACCATTAAATAGTTTTCCCAAAGTGAAAAATAGGAAAGCCTCTTCAAATAGCCTAGCTCAGTCATTCCCAGACCAGTTGCATTTGAGCCACTTTGAAATTTATTAAAAATAGAAATCCCCAGGTCCCACTCTAGAGCTACTGAATCAGAATGACCAAGGATGGGAGCAAGGTATTTGAATTTTCAACAAGCCTACAAGATCAGTCTGCTCATTTGAAAACCACTGGACTCTGACTTCCCTTGGAGGCAAAATAACAAAGGTCCTTTGTGTGATTCTGAAAAGAAAACCTGTCCATATATCACACACATTACACACAGTATCTTCCTCCTTTTTTCTGTGCTTATTTTCTTTGGTGCCCCTTGCATTGCTTCTATTTTAAATCCCATCATTTCAGTTATCAAGCTCAATTTCTTTCTTTCCAGGAAGCATTGTGTAAAATTACTTTGGGATCTTATTAAAATTGATGATAATTAACCTTGACGATATTTATTTTCACACTCAGATAATATGAGTAATCCATGAGAGACATTGAACTTTAGACACTAGGGAAGTTAAAATGCCTGTGACGCAAATAGAGGCATTAGAAAAAGATTATTGGACAATTTAAAACTAGCTGAATGCTACTTTTTCCTGTTACTGTAGCTGATGTTCCAATATAATCATTTGTTTTTAATTAGTGGGAAAGGAGATGTTTGAAGACACTGCAGAAATCTGGTACCGTAGCAGCCAGAGTAAAATGAAGATGGCCAAAACTTTCCAGTGCAGTTGGGATTTTATTCATCTGTAAAATAAGATGGTTGCAGCGCAGGATCTCCTAACTCCCCTCTCACTCCAAATCACCAGCAGTCCATGACTGTGCGATATCCTTAAACAGAGTCCTCAGAAATTCAGCAAGAACATGAACATCTAAAATTAGCAAAGTCATCTGTTACTCATAGACCTGGAAGGGTTAAATGACTTTAATAAAGCAATCCAGGAATATTTGTAGGTCAAATAGGGTGACTAATTGCCCAGGTTTGCTCAGTACAAATGTGTTTACCAGGACACGGGACTTCAGAGTTAAAACCTGGACAGCTGTAGCCAAACCCTGACAGTTGGTCATCGTAAGGCCAGAGGTGGAGTTTATGAGATCTAAATGAAAATTTTTAACCTTATAAATGTAATTAAGCTTTTGACACACTGAGGGGTAAAGCTGGAGCTCCCCAGATTTGGGGCACATGGCTGGGATGTGACAAGTTACTTCTAATCTTCCGAGGTATCCCAACCATGATTAAAGTAAAAAATAGCATCTGAGCGAAAAAAAAAATTTTTGTAAGCCTTATTGGAGCCTAAGGCAAAAGGTATGATCTAAATAATAAGCAACAGAGCACTTATAAGGAATGTAGATAAACATATTTATTAGGGAGGGATCTGGGATTGTACTGTCCATAGCACTGACTTATACATAGCACTTCAAACTAAAGAACTTGTCAAGAAACAAATTATTTAAAACTACTCTAGTGCCATAAAAATAAAATAAAATAAGAGTCTAGTGCCTCCCCATTTGTTTTAGTTTTTGTTTTAAAGCTACAAACAAAATAGAAATTAACTTCTCTCTCTCAGGGGCAAACATGAACATTCTTAGCAATGGTACCTAGTTACCTGGCTCCCCAGCCTATATTTCTGCCCTCATATATGCCTGCTCATGGATTTAGGTAAGAACAAGGATCCATCCAGAGAACTTATAAAGATGAATTCATTAAAGTAAGGAATTATTTCCCTTCACGTTAAAGTTAACGTGAAAGATACCTTGAGATTAAAAATGTATAGTTGAGGAAAGAGGATCCCGGGAAGATGCTATTGTAGAAAGTACCAGGAATCTGTCTCCCCACCCAGACAACAATTACACTGGCAGAATCTGTCTGATATAACTATTTGGGAACTCTGGAGACTATTAAAGGCTTGCAACTTCCAGGGGAAGCCTTGGACTATAAAGTTGTGTTTACTATCAGTCAATTTCATCTGTTAGCACAGGAAATGAGAGACAAAAAAAACTATAAGGCATATAGAAAACAAATAGCAAAATGACAGAAGTCCCTCCTTATCAGTAATTACTTTAAATGTAAATAGACTAAACTCTCCAATCAAAAGACAGAGATTGGCAAAATGGAAAACACACACACACACACACACAATTCAACTATATGTTGTCTACAAGAAACTTACTTTAGATCCAAAGACACTAACAGGTTGAAAGTGAAAGGATGGAAAGAGACATTTGATGCGGACAGTAACCAAAGAGCAGGAGTGACTATACTAAATCAGACAAATAAACTTTAAGTCAAAAAAGGTTTTTAATATGTATATAGCTTTAGTTTTGCAAGATGAAAAGAATTCTGCAGATAGATGGTGGCAATGTTTACACAACACTATGAAGTACTTAATATTACTGAAAATAGTTAGGTTGGTAAATTTTATGCTACATGTATTTTTCAATAATAAAAAAAATTTTTTAAAGAAAAAAACATATGTTTATGTTTTATACAATCTCCTGATTCAGGAAAAGACTTAGCTTTTTATGAGGTGGTGATTATGCTTGCAGAGACAATAAGATAACCTCTATTACGAATTATTAAAGCAAGGTAGAGAAAAGATACAATAGCTGGTCCCTAAATCCAAATGGATTCATTTCAACCCATTTCTTGACTGACTTCTCAGCCACATTTAACACAATTTATCACTCCTTCTTTTTATATGAATAAAATATCGAACTTCTAAATATAAAAAATTTTTAAATCTAATATTGTAATAGTGTCCTGAG
Source organism: Neomonachus schauinslandi (assembly GCF_002201575.2). NCBI lineage: Eukaryota > Metazoa > Chordata > Mammalia > Carnivora > Phocidae > Neomonachus > Neomonachus schauinslandi. Next base: position 147,172,268 of record NC_058404.1, read on the forward strand.
GCTTACTGAAGCCTGAGACAAAAGGAAATTCAGTAATCCTGATCTTGTCTTTTTTTTTTCTTAACAGTTTTTTGGGTTTTTTTTTTAAGATTTTATTTATTTATTCAAGAGAGAGTGAGAAAGAGAGAGAGCGAGCATGGTGGGGTGGGGTGCTGGGTCGGGGGAGGGGCGAGGGAGAGGGAGAAACAGACTCCCCGCTGAGCAGGGAGCCCAACGTGGAGCTCCATCCCAGGACTCCAAGATGGTGACCTGAGCCGAAGGCAGATGCTTAACCAACTGAGCCACCCAGGCACCCCAATTCTGATCTTGTCTTTATTTAGAAGTTTGATGTTTTGCTCATCACGAATTTTTGCTTTAACCTAGGTTTTTTTAAAAAATACTGTGTTGGGTGCCTGGGTGGCTCAGTCAGTTGAGTGACTGTCTTCGGCTCGGGTCGTGATCCCTGGGTCCTGGGATGGAGTCCTGCATCGGGCTCCCTGCTCAGTGGGGAGCCTGCTTCTCCCTCTGCCTCTGTAGCTTCCCCTGCTTGTGCGTGCACGCTCTCTCTCTCTCTGTCAAATAAATAAATAAAATAAAATAAAATAAAATACTGTGTTAAAATGTTATTTATCTTAATTATGGGGGTTTTTGGCACTCCCTAAATTTTGTGACCTGAGGCAAGTTCCAGCCCTGAAAGGACTCTCTTGGTGTCAACCGCTGTGGTATCACAGTTTGCTAATTTTTCTCCTCTCCTTCTGGCCTCTCCTCAATCTTCTTTGTAGCTCTTCCTCTGTCTGTCAACTAAATGTCAATGTTCGTTAGGGCTCTTTTTAAGTCTTCTCTCCTTTTTCTACACATACCACCTGGGTTATCTCAGCTACTTCCATATTCTATTGATTCTCAAACTGTTTCCAGCCACAGTATATAGATAATTTAACCCTAATCTAACCCCCAGGTCTCTGCCTTTGTGGTCAATTCCTGTTCCCGTGATGCATTTCTGGAGACATACTTCCCACTTCCAATGAAGTACTTCCTCCTGCCAAAATTTGAATCTCTGTGCCCACCAAAACCCTCTCCCCACCTCCATCATGCCTGCCTCCTACCCTAGGGTACAGGAAGGGAGAGAAAGAACCAGATACCCTCCAGGTCCTCCATTTTATCCTTCCCACCACTTTATCCTCCAGTTGCTCAACTATGCCAAAATATTTCTCAATTTCACAACTTCATACACACTGTCCTCTTCATCTGGCATATTTCTTTATTTTGCTAGCAAACTCCTACTTATCCGTCAAGTTTCAGCCTACATATCCTTTCCAGGGAGACTTTCTCTGACCTCTAGATTATATTAGGTTCTCCTTCTCTGTGTACCTATAGGACTCTGTCCCTTCTCTTTCATACCCCTTATTATGCATTATTGTACCTAGTTTCATTTTCTATCTTCTCCACTAGACCACAAAGTCCATGAGGGCAGAAGCCATACCCATCTTATTCATTATATATATCCAGCTCTAACACAGTGCCCAGGATTTCTCAGTTACTTAATAAGTAATTATGTAAGGGAAGGAGGGCAGTCAGTGAGAATAAAACACCATTCCAAACAGAACCTGTGCAATCAATAAGCAAGTGAGCCAAGAGCAAAAGGCAGCCATTGCAAAGATCACAAAGTCCAGCCACTATTAGGAAGCAGCTAAATAAAGTCCCACTTTTTTTCCTAATCTTGGACACATATTTTTGCTAAATAACCAGGACTCCTTGCTCTAATGCTGTCTGTATAATAGGCAGAGCACAGTGCATTCGCTGGCTTGATTGTCCTGTGGCCTCTGAAATCTTGGCAGACCTCTGCAGGGCCATCTGGCCTTTAGCATCCCTCCTGAAACTCATTTCTGCTCTTCTGTGATCAAATGCTCTGCTGCCCATTGATCTTTCCCGGGATATAGGGGTTTTACTTGCTGTTTGCTGGCGATTACATCTCACCAAGAGTCATACAGAATAGCTTCACACAGCAGTAGGAAAGAAATTCAAGTTTTCTAGATCCCGAAAGCTCACTGTGAAGTTTGAAACCCTTTCTTAACATAGTTAGATTCATAAGGCTCTTCTGAAAAGATTATGCTGATCCAACAGAAAGCAATATTATACAATGTGTGAAACTAACACATATGGTCTTACTGGTCAACAATTTAAAATAAGTCCAATTCTATAGGTTACAAAAACAAACAAAGAAAAGCAAAAAAAGCCCTCAATTGCCTAAATTTTAGCCTGTCCATTGAAAACTGATGGAGTATATGTAGAATAAAAGTCAACAATTTCAAGCTAGGAAATGTAGGACTTGGCCCTGGTGACTTCATTGAAGACTGAAGGAGAAGAAAGAGACCTTTCTTATCCTGAAAGAATGAAGATTGTCATATGAACTGAACACATGCACAAAAATCCAGTTTCTTGTAATTACAAAAAAAAAGTGCAAAAAAAAAAAAAACTAGAAAGAGAAAATAGAGAGCTTCATTAACCTCACTGTGTGTGGTTAATACTCCCTATTAACATGTGGGGGATTTGTCAGAAAACACTCTCAGAGCTTCCCTTGACCACATATCCTTACATGTATTAAAGCCTGAGACTTACATAGCTAATAAAACACACTAATAGATTAGCATCATCCATGAAAATACTGCAGCCTTAAATATTATAAAATGGTAGAGCTGAATGTAAATCCTCTTAAAAGTGTTTTTTTTTTCTGTGTCAATATAAGCACAAGCCCTATTTATAATGTAGTGCCAAAAATAGACACACACTGCCTAGCGTTTGGAGAAAGAGCCTGCATGTGCCACTCCATGCTGCAAAGTCTCTTTACAATAAATGTGACTACTTTTCCAATCCATTTTTCCTAGGATCTCTCCCTCTGAGCATCAATATGCAAGCCGTGGATGCTTAGATGAAGACAGAAGGGGACAGCCGGGTAATACAAGACTTGAGTCTCTGCCTGCCTCCCAAATTGCAAAGGATAAAACTCCCTTGCAGAAGGGCCACTGCATTTTATTACTGTGTCCCACTCTTGGCTTTTCTTATAAAGCCGTATCCTCATATTTTTCTTCCAGTTAGAAATTCATAAGGGAGGGAGCCTGGGTGGCTCAGTCGTTGAGCGTCTGCCTTCGGCTCAGGTCGTGATCCCAGGATCCTGGGATCGAGTCCCACATCGGGCTCCCTGCTCCATGGGGGCCTGCTTCTCCCTCTCCCATTCCCCCTGCTTGTGTTACTGCTCTCGCTATCTCTCTCTCTGTCAAATAAATAAATAAAATCTTTAAAAAAAAAAAAAAAAGAAATTCATAAGGGAAATCTGTGTACCGAAAGGTATAATGAGGGACACACTTTAGATCTTTTCCCCAAGATGACAGAGTTATCAGCCCCGGAGATTTTTTTTAACAGTCTGGCTGACGTTTTGGTGCCAACACCAACTGCTGGTTAAATCATCTAATCAGCCAGGATGAGTCCTTTTGTTCTCTTGCTTTTGTGACTTCATTTTTTTGAACACTTAAAGTTGCCAACAATTCCAAATGCTGTTTTATTACTTCTCTCCGATTTGTTTCCACGCAAAGATAAAAACTACTGTATCGAGATCAAATTATAATAGGATGCATAAATGACCCACTGTTGTAAGACCTACAAATAATAGATATCTCCCTATAATGGTTTGAAAAGGACATTTTTTATATCAAGCCACAGAAGGAAAAAATGCATCCTCATATTCTCACCTATATTCATCACCTCCTATATTCTCATCTCACAAGAATAACAATGATTTATTGACTATCCACCAGTACCACAAGAGGAGCTCTGGGAGTTTAAATTAGTAAAGCTAGACCTATGCAGTTTATCAATTCAGAACAAGGTCAGACATTTGCTTACAGACACAGAAAAGGCTTTTCTGTCCCTAACCACGACCCTGAGATTAGACCTGAGCTGAGATCAAGAGAAGGATGCTTAACTGACTGAGCCACCCAGGCACCCCAATTTTTTTAAGTAAAGATAGGACAAAGGTTAAAATGCAAAGCTGTTTTTTTTCCATATATGTATGACTTTCTGACTTACAACAGGTCAAGCATCGGTGTTGAGGTTTATAGCCGGAGGCAGTTATGAAGCAGGTATGGGTATCTGTAAGAAGAAAAATAACAATTATTTGATGAATCTCAAATAATATAAAATTTTTCATTGAGAGTATAGTAACTCATGATACCTAAGTCAATCTAAGAATCTCTTCATTCCTTCTCTTCTTGACCCTCTTTCAGGGTCTGTTCTTGGCATTCTATTTTTAGATTTCTGCACTCTTATTGCTGAGGTAATATGATGTGCAAATTTCCCTTAATTGACAAAATACTGAAAATCAATTATTTCTTTCTTGAAAATATATAGGAAATATGTCTAAGTAAAACTCTGCAGGAACTTCTATCTACTCCTAATCTCTTACTGAGATTTGAAATATATAAATACAAATATTCATTTTAGGATGTTAATCAAAATGAAAAAGTCCCTCCAAGAAAAATGTAGGAAAAATGGAATGCTATTGAAATATATAGAAATAAAAATGTATTGAATTTCATCAATCATAAGAATTTGAATTCTCTAAGAAAAATTCATACTTAAAATGAATTGAAGCATAGAAACTGTGGCCAGGGGGGCCTGGGTGGCTCAGTCAGTTGGGCATCTGGCTCTTGGTTTCTGCTCAGGTCATGATCTCAGGGTCCTGAGATAGAGCCCCACGTTGGGCTCCATGCTCAGCAGGGAGTCTACTTAAGGATTCTTTCCCTCCTCCTCTGCCCCTCCCCCTGATCTCTCTCTTTCTTTCCCTCTCTCAAAAAAAAAAAAAAAAAAAAAAAAAAAAAACTGTGGCCAGATTATCCTTATTTAACAGACTGCCCAATCCTGTTTATATGTTTACATTATCTTGTATCCCTTAATGAAAATCATCTCTATATTGCCTTACCAAGTAGTTCTACATATAGTCCATATATAGTCCCCAAAGATTTACTAGTTATTGTACAAATGAAGTAAAAAAAAACTTCATGTTATCTTAATTGTTATTACAGACATTATTATATTCGAGAGAGGAAAGTCTTAGCATAATGCATGCAGTTTTCGAAAATGGGTACAAAGCAAGTATTAGGAGTCAGATCCTGACACAGACATGCCATATTTCCTAAAGCCCATACCTCTCTGTATTTTCTGTCCCTGTGAAAGAACTGAAATTTTTAGAATGCCCACCGAATAAAGAGAATAGGAATTCAGACTATGAGAATGCCATGACCCATTGCTGGCTGCTTGGAAGTTTGGGACAAAACCAACAGCCCACTTTATCCCCAGGATTACTGTATTACTCTTTAAAATATTTTCACATGAAGAGCCTTCTGTGTGAATTTTCCTTGTGTTCAACACCCCTATTTGGCACCATTTGTTTCCGTGTCTCTGGGTACAATCGTTACAGTCACTTGTCTTAGTAGAGCCATTTGAAATAACCAAACTCTGCATAACCCCTACTACTTATTTGAGACTTGGGAAGATAAAACCACTCTGAAGAGTTTCCCATCCTACCTTTAGCCTTAGCATTTTTCCGAGCAAAGAACAAACCTTACCTCTTTCAACAGCATTTGTGTGTGTTTGGATGAATAATGTCTTCAAGGAGGAGTAACATAACACAGGCTGTATGAGAATGAAGATGGAGTAACTGAAATCCCTCAAAGACAAAGTTTCCCTCTAAATCTGATGGCCCATACCTACTTTTATTTGCATATATGCACGTTTGTTTTCTAATAAACATTTTCATTTAGAGGTGGGTTTACATAAGAGTTGAGTGCACGGAGACCTCCAATAAGTTAAAGCATTTAAAGCATACATATGAAAAGACCATTTTAGATTATATTTAGTGTCATGGAATTATTGAAGTTACTTTATAGAATATATTTCAACACAGTATCTACATCCCTTTATTGATAATGCTCTTAAAAGATGTTAGGACAGGGGCACTTGGGTCACTCAGTCAGTTAAGCACCTGACTCTTGATTTCGGCTCAGGTCGTAATCTCAGGGTTCTGAGATAGTGGCCGTACTGGTCTCCAAGCTGGGCATGGAGATGGAGCCTGCTCAAGATTCTCTCTTTCCCTCTCCCTCTGCCCCTCCCCCCAACACTACACGTGCATCCTCTCTCTCTCAAAAAAAAAAAAAAAGATGTTAGGATATTGAACAACTCCCTTGAATTAATACAGAATTCTCAACACATCCAAAAGTCTATCTTCCTTTTGAAGCATAAGTTGCGGGTTCTTCCATATAAGCTTAAGATTAAAGATTTTTTTATTTTATGTATTTTTTTGACAGACAGAGAGATAGCGAAGAGCAGGATCACAAGCAGGGGGAATAGGAGAGGGAGAAGCAGGCTTCCTGCCAAGCAGGGAGCCCGATGCGGGACTCGATCCCAGGACCCTGGGATCATGATCTGAGCCAAAGGCAGATGCTTAATGACTGAGCCACCCAGGCGCCCCTAGGCTTAAGATTATAAGAGCTTTTCAGTTACTCCCTCTGCATCCCTCCCTGAACACACACATAGACAGCTCTAGCCAAGAGACAGAGTAAATATCTATAGACCCCATTAACAAAATAAAGGTTATCTGCATTCAAGTAATCTAATAACCATTACTCATATTGAAGATGAACAGAATACTTACCCTAACCACTCACTACAAGCCTTATATGAATTATTTCATTTAATACCCAAAACAACTCTATAAGTTACTCATGATTTAAGGTTTAGAGAGTTTTTAGAGGTTAGAAAGAATTGCTAAAATCACACATGCTCCACTATCCCAGTTACAGCATCTATACCAATTTCATATAAACCCTTAGAGCAACTTAATTTTTTTATTTTTATTTTTTGCAAAAGATTTTATTTATTTATTTGAGAGAGAGTGAGAGAGAGCACAAACTGGGGGAGGGGTAGAGGGAGAAGGAGAAGCAGGCTCCCCACTGAGCAAGGACCCTGATGTAGGGCTGGATCCCAGGACCCTGAGATCATGACCTGAGCCAAAGGCAGATGCTTAACGGACTGAGCCACCAGGCGCCCAATATTTTTTTTAAGTAATCTCTATACCCAATGTGGGGCTCAAACTCACAACCCCAAGAATCAAGAGTCGCATGCTTTACTGACTAAGCCAGCTAGGCATTCCCCTGGGAGCATCTTTAAATCATCATTTCAGAGCTTATAACTTTGTACTCCTTTCTTGTCCATAAATTGACATGTCTTTCAATTCAGATATCAATTTACCTCCAACACTGGAGCCAAATAAGAAGACTTCTAGAACTAAGCCAATAATCAGAATCAGAAGTAATAATGAAATATTTTAGAGGTAATAAGGCAAAAGTTGGAAGAATGGGAAAGAAGGGAGCTTCTTCTTCAAAGTAGCCATATGGCCTATCAACTGAGAGATGTATATATCCAGTTGTGATATATTCTCAAAGATAATCACTATAATAATTAAAATAAATGAATTACATCTAATGTATCAACATGGAAAAAAATCTGAAAAATCTAGTTTGAAATCAAGTTGGATTATGTTATTTACTGAATAATATCATACATTTAATTTTTAAACCCATTAAATTATATTATGTATTGATATGGATACACACATATAAACAAAATGCTTAGAACACAGATGGGAAGGAAAAAATCTACTTCAGGAATGCTTACTTCTGGGGGATTTAGGGAGTTAGGGGCTATGGAGAAGTAAGTACAGGACCTTGACCATTTCTGTAACATTGTATTTGTTTTAAAATATCTGAAACAAAGCTGAGAACAGAACCCAGAGGGACCCAGGCATTCCAGCAGCATGTTAGAGCCCTGCACCTATGAATTAACAGCTGGCTCACAACTTAGGAACTTTGGGGCACAAGAACTCCCACCATTCCCCAAATTGATGGAAGAAGCATTTTATTTTTCCTTCTCAAGAACAGAATTGGCCAAGATAATAGCAGGGATCCCAAGGCGGTGGTGGCAGCCAAGTCCCAGCTTACCAGGCTCAAAGGAGCTGCAACATCAGAGTTCCAACCAGATTAGCTCCAGGTGGAAGTTCTGGCTGTAGCAGAAGCAGTGCAGTTCAGCTCAGAAGAAAGCACCGTGTATCTAACTCATCGGGCTTTGAGGCTAACCAAGCCCGTTCTAGAACCCCTTGTCTTCACTGTAATGTACAGCAAGGAAGTATTCTTTTCCTCACTTTGCAGAAGCGCCATTGGCTGAGGTGCCTGGGAGAAGAGCCACAGCAAGGCGGGGACGGCGGCGTTGTGGCGTGCTGGCACCAACAAGGCGGCAGCAGCAAGCCTTCCACCAGGATCTGCAGCCAGACTGCAGTAGCAACAGCAGAGTTCTAGTTGGGGCGGCTTTGGCAACCCAGCTTGGGAAGCCCCGTCGTGAGCTCTAGCCCGGACTCCGCGTGAACAGATGAAAAGCATCTTGTGGGGGAATTTCCACAAGTACATGGAGGAGGAGAATTCCACAGGAACCCTAATGGGTTGGTTGGGGGGCGCAATCGAGATGTGAATGCTTTGTGCTCCCAGGGCGGGAAGTGCTGAGATGCTCAAGTCACCCTAACCAGCTGCTGCAAAAGACAGCATGTCTGTGAAAGGCTTTGTGCTTCAGAGGGGGGAAAAAAACGTAATAAAATAAAACACAAGTTTGAATTAGAGTATTCTGCCCAGTGTTTTTGCATCCCTCTAAGATATGGAATCTTCTAAGAGGATTTTTGATTAGGCAAGGGATTGGAAGGGGGAGGGGAGCGAGGGAGAAACTGCAAAGGATCAAATATATCCACTTAAGAATTTGTCATGGTGACAATCTCTTAATTATACACAGTGAGAAACAGGTAATCCTGGAGCCTGTTTTAAATGGAACTTTGTGTAAAAGCTGGAATGTCGTCGGAAGCCTGAGCTAAAAGATGAGCGATGAGCATCCTTGCAGCAGGGCCAACTAACTATATTAAATCCAGGTGAGATGACGAGGAGTGGAGCAGTAACAGTGACCACAGAGACAGCCTCCCATCTAAAAATGTCCCCTAATTCACCTCCGAACACTTAAAAGCCACGACGCAATGTATAAAGCATTTGAATACATAAAGGAAGGAAATAATCCAGTGAGAAAGATAGGGGTGGTGGAAACACGGGAGACGATGCTGATGGCCACTCAGAAAGGGAAGACGGTCATCGTCTTCCATGTGCCCCGTGTTGCAAAGCATGTTAGCCGGGTGGTTTGTTGAAAGTGTAAATACGCTTACTTACCCAGCCCTTTGCCCATATCAGGAATCATGCTGTCTTCTCTGAGAGGTCCCCCTCTGGCTAAGTGGTCCCATCTGTTGATGACTGAGAGAGCAGCAAAGACAGAGCACACCCTGACCCCAGCGGGCCCAGCCTCCCGAAAAGGGCATATGGGACACACGTGGGCTGTCCCCACCTTCCTGAGTCTTGCACAGGTATAAACACACAAGCGTCACAGCAAAGGATCACACGGGGACCAGGAGAGACGCAAGCATGCTGCAGTCCTGCTGTCAAGGTAACAAGTACCTTCGATTCCTGGCAACAGGATCCTTCCGGACCTGCTGTCAGAGAAACTAAGGGATTAGCCAGACTTCTCCCACTGGGAAGGTCACTGCCATCCAGAGGGCCAATCAATATGCTAATCCCCCCAAGAGAGGGCCAGTGTTGGCATCACATAGGAAGGAGTGCTGATCATCAGCATTTATATGTTGTGGGGGACACAGCCCCACAGTCCTCACACTTCACACCTCCTTACTGATTCCCATGAAGACTTAGAGAGTCTATCTCCAGATAATGCCATACGATGACTTCTTGGCAGCCTTACCTCTGTGGAATATGATCCACATGCAAATCACATAATCTTTTTGGTGAAATTTTAATCCTATCATCTTAGGACTTGAAGGTTCAACGATAGTTGGAGATCATTCTGACTACAGATTTTTTAATGAAATAGCATACCTGAAATTCAAAACACAAAAAGACATATCCCTTCCCTTCATTATAGGTATCCTAACACATGGCAGGTGTCTCATGTTTCCCCTGCCTCAACCAAGTAAGAGGCTTGCAATAGGAATGTCTAAACATTTTAACACCCCAAATGCCCCCTCTCCTCCCCAGGAGCTATCTCATAAGCAATGACGGTCACAATTCTCTCAGCTACCAAACAACAAACACTGTTTTGCTGCTTTTCTGGTTGCCTATGATGACTGCCAAGCCCTCTAAAACTCTCACCCTTGCCATAGAAAGGTTGAAGTTGTTGAAAAATACACATTGTGTCACAGCTCCGCCAAAGTAGGGAGTAACTTTTCATAATCTCAGTTTTAAAGTATTATACAATCCCAAAGCAGCAAGGCTTTTGTTCTTCCAATGTTCCAGAGGTTTTCATGAAAACATTCCTTTGAGGGGGCACCTGGGTGGCTCAGTCGGTTAAGCTTCTGCCTTCGGCTCAGGTCATGATCCCAGGGTCCTGGGATCGAGCCCCGCATCGGGCTCCCTGCTCGGCGGGAAGCCTGCTTCTCCCTCTCCCACTCCCCCTACTTGTGTTCCCTCTCTCGCTGTGTCTCTCTCTGTCAAGTAAATAAATAAAATCTTTAAAAAAAAAAAAAAAAAGAAAATATTCCTTTGAGATTTTACTTACAGGCTCTCCCTAGCACTCAGACAAGGATCCATGGAAACTGGACAGAGCATGAGCTGAATGAAGACTGCCTCGATGTGGTGCCCCAAAATTACCCCTTCCCACCAACTCTAGGCTGCCTGTAGCTCTTATTCCTTTCTGATGAGTCACTGCTAAGCAGGCTGCTCAGGTTGCTATGCAGGTGGACTCCTAGAGGCCTTGTGAATTCAGGGGATCCCAAGACAAAGACCTCCCAGAATGGCTAAACCTAAGAAAAACACAGTTAAGGTGCAAGTTGAAATCTCCCTAATTTATTTACAACCATGGACATCATTCCATCAAGGAAAATGACTCTTCCTCACAAGGGAGGACAAAACTATCATTAAATGAGGGAGAAGGCACTCCATTAGGCAAGAGCAAAGATCTTACATGTGTCCATATTTATACACCAGAGAGAGAGGACTAGAGTGTACTGAGGAAAAACCAGAGTCAGAAAGCTCATCACTTGAAACATTCTTCCCTTCAGTGACCTCTCTACTAAAAATCAAGGTTTTTTTATTGTCAGACACAGAATCAACGAGTTGTCTGACATTCATCACTCTTAAGCAGTTTCCCCAACTGTGAATATCAAGGAATGTTAACTTTGGAGAATCTGGTGAATGCTACAGATCTTCCTCCCCAACCCCTCCACCCCCAGAAAAATAAACCCAAACAGTTCCAACAAAATTTTGCATGCAATTTGGAATGGAGAAGGTTCACAAACCTCCTTAAAATCCAGGTTAGGCACCCCTGAGCTAGATGGTTTCTCAGATTTCTTCCAACTCCACAGTAAGTTCACAGAAGCTCTGGTTAAACTTGACAAATTAAACACTCTTGTTTTTCTTTACTCCCTCCTAAAAGCTCACAAGAAAAAAGACAACAACAGAAAAATAACAGGAGAGGAAGAGATGGTAACAAAATAACTGGAGGTAGAAGGCTCCTGGACAAGTGAAACTGGTTTGGCTGAGCAGAGATTTAAGTAGCCGCCCAGAACTCATTCAGCTCACCACCCAGAACATTGCAAAATTGAAGGCTCTGCTACCTGTGAAAGGAAACCTGAAAAGTGAAGTCAATGAAGTTTTATTGTCTCACACAGGCTCTACCAAAGCCCAGAAATTAATTTTGCATTCTTTTTCTTAAAGGAAAGCCCCTAAATGGTACAAGTTTATGCCCCACTAATCTTCCTGTAGTGTGGCTGAAACAGAAAGATTGAGTCTTTATTAGAAAGTTAGAGCCCAAGATGACCGTCCTCAACCCATGTCATCAGGGGCCTCCTTGGCTGAAGACAGATTTACTAACTTGAGATATTAAAACAGCTGCGTCTCAGCTATGCCCAGGGATGAGGGATTAAATGAAAATCTACATGCTGAACTGTGGAACCCAGGACCCCTCCCTCAATTCAGCTTCCAGAATGCTGACAGTAAGTTGTCTCTGCGGGAGGTTGGAGGATTCTTCTTTAAAGAAACTACAGCAGTTCGCATTTCTGAGTTCCCTAACAGAACAGCTGGGTCCCTGTACAACTACTGTATAGTAAAACCAACCAGAATATAAACCTGCAGAGACTCTCATCATGTTCTCTGTAATTCTCTTCTAAATATGAGTCAACAGTCAAGAATCACCAAACATTTAAGGACCATCTCCAACATGAAAGACAGGCTAAAACATACAAAAGGGTGGGGGGGGGGTGCGGTGCCTGGATGGTACAGTTGGCTGAGGGGCCAACTCTTGGTTTCGGCTCAGGTCATGATCTCAGGGTCGTGAGATGTTCAGAGTCTGCTTAAGACTCTCTCTCCCCTTGCCGCTCCCTGCCCGCCCTGCGCTCTTTCTCTCCCTCTAAAATAAATAAATAAATAAATCTTTAAAAAAAAATACAAACGGGTTAAAAAAACAAGACAAAACAAATAATGTGGAAATACCTGATGCAAAGTACAGAATAAAAAAAACTTTTAACTATAATTAACCTCAGAGAGATAAAGACAGGTTATTACATACAAGTTATCTTAGATTTAAAAATTATCTTAGGGGCGCCTGGCTGGCTCAGTTGATTAAGCATCTGACTCTTGATTTTGGCTCAGGTCATGATCTTGGGGTCCTGAGATTGAGCCCCACATCAGGCCCTGTACTCAGCATGGAGTCTGCTTGAAGCTTTTCTCCCTCTGCCCCTCCTCTCACCCTTTCTCTAAAATAAATATAGATATTGAGAAAAAATATCTTAAACACTCACAAAACATGAAAGTACCCTGAGAAGTTAAATTGCTAAAATTTTGAAAACCCTCAACCGAAGTTTTAGAAGATGAAGTTGAACAAAATCTCCCAGTAAGTAGAACAAAAGGATAAAGAAACATTTAGACAGAGTGAAAGTAAGTGTGGTAGGTAAATTCTAAGATGATCCCCAAGATTCCCACTGCCTCGTAGATGGGCCCTGTATAATCCCCTCCCCTTGGGTGAGTAGAACTTGTGAATATAATGCCAATTTCCCTACTTCTTGCCAACACTTGTTATCTGTCTTTTTGATTATAGGTATCTTAATAGGTAAAAAGTATTACCTCAGTGGGGTTTTGATTTGCATTTCCCTGATAGCTAATGATATTATGCATCTTTTTATGTGCTTATTAGCCATTTGTACGTTTCTTTGCAGAGATGTATATTCAGATGTTTTGTCCATTTTTTTAATTCTTTAAGTTCTTTATGTATTCTAAATACAAATCCCTTATCAGAGAAATGATTTGCACAAATTTCCTCCAATTCTTTGGATTATCTTTCACTTTCTTAATGGCATCCTTTGAAGCAGGCTTTGTAAGTTTTTATTTAAATTCCAGTTAGTTTACAGTGTTATATTAGTTTCAGGTGTACAATATAGTGATTCAACACATACACACAATACCCAGTGATCATCACTCCTTAATCCCTATCTCATTGTAGTTTTGATCTGTATTTCCCTGATGATGAGTGATGTTGAACATCTTTTTATATGTCTGCTGGCCATCTGGATGTCTTCTTTGGAAAAATGTCTATTCGTGTCTTCTGCCCATTTTTAATTTCGATTATTTGTTTTTGGGTGTTGAGTTTTATAAATTCTTTATATATTTTAAATACTAACCCTTTATCAGATGTCATTTGCAAATATCTTCTCCCATTCCATTTTTAATTTTAATGATGTCCAAAGTATCTATTTTTTTCTTGCACTGATTAATTTTTTAAACATCATTCCAACTCTTACTTGACATGCAAGATATTTTCCTTGAGTCTTTCCTAGATTCCACTACATGATGCTCCCGTCAAACAAACTCATCCTAGCTTGATTGATAATTCTCTTCTGGGGTGAACTCTACCACTTCCCCATAATCTTGTATAGATTTCTGAGCAACTCCTTATACTTACTGATCGATACAGTTCTCTTCTGAAGTACGCTGTAAGCAACTTGAGGGTAGGACCCTATTGTTCATTCAACTTTGTATTCTTAAATACAAAAACAAACAATGAACAAACAAAACTGGCACATAGTGGGCATTCAGTAATGTCTGATAACAAAATGAAAAATAAGTGAATAAATGCATGCTAACTGCACAAAGATGGTCTGATGCATTTTGAGGGCCCACAATGTGTTGGTTAACTTCCAGAACCCCTTTATAGGACCATGGTTCTCCTATATCCAAATCTTTTCTCATGCTCTTTTCTACATAGAATACATCCTTTTTTCCTTATAGTTCCTCTAGTTTCTTATAGAATCTTATTTTTTCTTATCAAGATTTTCCAAATAATGGGATGAAAAAGACCTATTCTATCTGAACATGCATTTTCCTGGGACACATACTTAGTTAACATAAATACATTTGTACTGATTTTTCTAAATAATGCATATTTAGTCATTAGATATATTTGCAGGATAGTAATTCTTTTGTCTGTTATTGTATAGAAAACTCTTAATTATCTATTTTTGTTGGAAGGAACCAAGGAAGTGCAGTAGGAGAATAAAATAAGAGGAGCATGATCCATAGCAAATCTTGCTTTCAAATTCTTAGGCATCATTAAGCTGAACAGATACCAACAAAACCATCTGCTATAAAGCCCATTTTTTCTTATTTACATTTTCCCCCTATATTGCCTATAACCAAACTTTCTCAACCAAAACATTTATCCTCTTTAACTCAGGGAAAGTATAAAAACAAACATGAGCAAAATAGTTCGAGCAAGTAGCTTGTTCATTAGGATGGATAATTAAGAGTTGAATATATATCTTATTTTGGTCCTTATCTTTGTCCACCTAACAGAGTATGATGAGTAGAAAAACACAGAAACCAAAATTAAAAGTATATACTCTGAAAAGTCCAGGACCAAATTTCATTAACCAACTTCATACAAAACCTTCACATATACCCTAAATTATATTTAATTTGTTTAAGTTCACTTTTATAAAATATTCTATAAAAATAAATAACTACTAAGGCTGAATGACAAATATATTCCCATGGGCCACAGAAGAATTAAGTATATTACAGGGGGAAAACCTATACATTGAAGGGCCAAGGATTAAAGCAGATTCTTTTATTCATTCAACCAATATTTATCAAGCATCAGCATCATTTTCCAGATACCATTCTAAGCACTGAGAACATGGGGGCAAACAAAACAAATCCCTGCCCTTGTGGAGCTTACATTCTAGCGGAAGGAGACAGACTATAAACAAATATATAATTTGACAGGTGGGATAGAAAGAATAAGCAAACATAAAGCAGTCAAAGGGAACAGTGAGAAAAAAACAGGAAGAAGGGGATGCTACTAGATAGGTTAGTCAGATAACTCCTGTTTAATAAGATGATATTCGAGCAGAGACCTGAGGATGTGCTGGAGAGAGCCATGAACAGATCTGAAGGGAAAGCATCCCAAGCAAAGGCGAGTAGCAACAGCAAAGTGTCTAGGTTAAGAATGTGCTTGACATATTCAAGGAATAACTGAGGTTAGTCTGCTGTGAATGAGCAAGGAGGAAAGTAGTAAGAAGTGAAGGTGGAGATCATGAAGTGTAAGGTCTTTGTTTTTGCCTCTGATTGAAATGAGAGGCAAAAGATGGGATTACCCTTCCTTTACCCCACTGAAGAAGTCAGTCCTTTATTTCTATCTGGGATTGAGAGGAAGGAAGGAAAGGAATACATTCATTATAGGAATCACAATGCCAAGGAGGAACAGACTAGTCCTGATGAACAACAGACTGCTTTGAAGTCTACTTCAAGATCATAACATGTGGCTCTTGCAATTTTTTATCTGAAAACATTGTTAATAGCAGGGTGACATTCATGATTTCCTTCAGTCTAAATGCAGTAACCTTCTATTTTCCCATCAGGTGAAATAGAAATGCTAGTCTAAATTCAGCCTAATCATGGTGCTAATAGCACAAATGTGAAGAGCATCTCTGAGCTAGAGATCCCCAATTTCTGCTTCTGAATTGAGCTTTGTTATATGTCCTCCAGGTTCAGGTTCATCCTCATCCTGTGGTGAGCAAACTTTAAGGAAAGGCACGGCACCATACCAGAACTGGAACTTAGAACAAACAACTACCAAGCACTGGCCAGGCAAATGTGCCACATGCAGTAACCTCATCTTTCTAGTTGCTGTATTTTTAGTAGTCACTTCTGAGAAACTCATTTTCCCACATTGAAGCTATTAGAACAATTTTCCAACAGAACTTGCACAAAATTTCACCAGCTAATTTGTTTAAATCTCATAGACCCTTCCTTCCTTCTTTCCTTCCTCTCTCCCTCCCTCCCTTCCTTCCCCTCCCCCCTCCCTCCCTCTCTCCCTTCATTTCCCTTAATAATCATAGTTATATCCTGGGCCTAAATGGTCTCCTTTAGATATGAAGTCTCTCACTGCTTTAGTGAAAGAAAGACTTTGTACTGTGTTTAATTTTAATGGTAAATTAGGTACAAAGGAACATCTGTTTTGAGCAATAATAAGATTGTATTGCAGATCAAGTCCTCCTGGTGAATTCTCTTTCTAGTGAAATACTTTTGTGGTCATTGCTACAAAACAGATGAATATTTTGTCCTTCAAAATGGATGCCAGTCAAGGAGCTACATGGGAATTCCTGCTGCTTCAAGTCACAGCCTACCACACCTGGTCCTTACATTGCCAGATTCACTGGGATATGAAGATTCTCATTTACTGTTAATCGCTATGGAGAAAAAGACAATGTAACAGAAATTTAAAATGTGATGATGTCACAAAACACTTTTAAATTCCACCTAGTTCTTCAGGTAATTAATTTCTATTCTATACTGTCATCTAATTAGAGGCAAGCAAATCTCTCTTATAGTACCTTTCCTGGATTTTTTTTAGGAAGCTTCATCTACGAAGTATTTGTTGAGCATTATTATGTGCCAGGTATTGTTCTAGGTGCTGGAGATACAGCAGTAAACAAAAAAAGTTAAAAATCCCTGCTATTGTTTCCAGTGGAGGGAAACATACATTATAAAATTAAATAAGTGAAATGCTTATTTGTGATAAATGCTATGGAGAAAAATAAGCCAGGAAAGGAGAATAAGAAGGACTGTGGGTAGGGAAGGCACGATTTTAAATAGGTGGTCAGGGAAGTTTTCACTGAAAAGATTCACTTGAACAAACTGGAGAGATCCAAACCTATAAAATACCCTTTTAGGAAGCATTTAGACTTCATGTCATTTCTTCTCTAAAGACATATTCTCTGTGGTGGTTTTAAGGAAACATATTTCATAGCCTTGTGGATCACTTCGCACAAATTCAAATGTTAACTCAAAGATGACCACTCTCACCATTATTATCTAACATTGTTCTGGAGGAGCCAGTAGCCAATGAAATCGGTCAACAGAAATTAGGTATAAAAATAGCAAATGAAGAGGTAAACATCACAATTTGTAGATTATCTTTAACAATTACTTTAACATAAAGGCACGGTGGTGGGGAACCAATTACAACTAAAAGAGAATTCAGCAATGTGAACAGTTACAAAATATGCAGACATGAATTGCCTTCATATCTATTCATACACACAACAACCAGTTTAAAAATATAAAGGAAGATAAAACCCCATTTACAATAACAACAAAAGATGGCAAAATACTTAGGAATAAATTTGACAAAAAATGTTCAAGAACTATGAAGGAAATTTTGAAACACCACTAAGGAGTACAAACCACCACCTTGAACACACGAAAATGAATATCAAGTTCAAGATAGCAAGTCTCACAAACTTAAATATACAGATTCAATAGAATCCCAGTGAAAATACCATCAGAATTTTTGTTGGAAAAATAGCTAAGTGCATTTAAAGTGCACATGGAAAAAGGAAAAAGCCACAAGCCTTTAGATATACATTTATATCTAAAAATATAAAATTAATAATAAAAGGGGAACAAGTCTACTATATTTATTTTTTTTTTGAAACTTCACCAATTAAAATAGTGTGGTGCCACTGAATGAGTGACCCATGAATTAAACAGAATAGAAGATCTAGAAATAGATATAAATATAATAGGGAATTTAGGATAAAGGTGGCATTGTGCATCACTGGGAGAAAAGATGGATTATTAAGTAAAAAGTTTAGGAACAGGGGCGCCTGGGTGGCTCAGTTGGTTAAGCGACTGCCTTCGGCTCAGGTCATGATCCTGGAGTCCCGGGATCGGGTCCCGCATCGGGCTCCCTGCTCGGCAGGGAGTCTGCTTCTCCCTCTGACCCTCCTCCCTCTTATGCTCTCTGTCTCTCATTCTCTCTGTCTCAAATAAATAAATAAAATCTTTAAAAAAAAAATTTAGGAACAATTAGGTTCCTAGGTTTAGGAACAACTAGGTTATAGTCATCTATTCAAAAAAAAATGTATGTCATATCCTTTATATCAAAATAAGTTTGGTACATAAAAGTTCTAAACTTTAAAAAAAAAGCTCTAGAAACAAGAAAGAATTTTTTAATAGAGTAGGTAGAGTCCTACTAGGTATAACACAAAACCTGGAAATCATTAAAAAATGATAAATTCAAATACATAAAAATTTTAATTTCTGCAAGACAAAAACACTACAAGCAAAATTAAAAAGCACACACACACAACAGATTTTCAACATGGATAAAAAGTAACAAACATTGCTGGTGGAAGTATAAAATGATCCCAGCTCTATTGAGAGCAATTTGGTACTATTAAATTATATATATATATATATATATTAAGCCCTTCTAGGTGCCCTCCCTGACAGATGAGCCCTCCCTGACATAAAATTTAATAGCACCAAATTGCTCTCAATAGAGCTGGTATGTCAGGGATATGTCAGGGAGGGCTCATGTCAGGGAGGGCACCTAGAAGGACTCAGAAGTCCTTCTAGGATTTTATCCCATATATTTGATACATATGAGAAAAGACAACTCCAAAGATATTTATGCAGCATTACTTAAAATATCAAAATATTGGAACAACTGGGATACATCCATATAATGCAATTATATGAAAACTCTGAAGAGTAAGGCAAATCTATATGACTGATATGGAAGGATCTCCATTCTCTGCAGAAGCAGAGACCAAAAACCCAATGGATTAAGTGTGAGACAGAAAAGGTATGGATTATGCTTCCAGCTTTTTTGTTCCTGAAGAGTTATAAATATGAGAGGGCATGTAGAGATGGAGAATGGACCTGGATGAGGTCCAGGACTAGGGGCCCTTTCAAAGTATGAGTGGGAACTTTTTAGGTCCAGGAACACAAAGAAAAGGACTCAGAGATAAGTTATTCTTAATGTGGACCCCACACTGATCCTTTGCCTGAGGACAGTAACCATCTTACCAGCCTGAAGAGTCTTAAAATGTCCCTTGAAGAGAAAGTGGGACTTAATGTGGTGATGTTAGACATCCTATGTAGAGATGGATACCTAAGGGAAAATTCTGTCCCCTGACCAATGTAGAACTGAGGGGAACAAGTTGGAAATTTCTGTTTTTAAGAAGAAATTGATACCCCATGGCTATTATATATGTCATCCCAAGGAATTTGAATGTACTCCAATTCCCGAACTTTGTATCAATCATTCCCAGTCACGATGTCTTCTATGCAAAGCACTGTTAAAAACAGCTGTCCTGACAAAACTCATTTATGGTGATGGAAGTCAGAATAGTGTTATCTTTAGGGGTAGGTAATGTCAGGGAGGGCCCATCTGAGAGCCTTCCGTAGTACTGAAAATATTCTCTATTTTGATGATTGGTGGGGTTAGTTGCATATATACGTACTTTAAAATGTTTGTTTAAAACTTACAGGCTTACATATATAAACTGTACCCCAATTTTTAAAAACTAGGCTGAGATCTCCTTTTATTAAACCATAACCTACTTGGACATGGGTTATCCACATTCCTCTTTCTCTCCCATAAAGAATAAAACTCATCTATTCAGCAAAATTCCAATGCCAGGTAGTACAAATGCAAAGTCACAAGGAAAACAGAAACACAAATATATTTAGCTGACGGAGAGATAAAAAAAAAAGTAAATAGTGACTGTGGCTTCATCAAACATTTACAGAACAGTACAGGGCAGAACAAAGTAGCTGATAATCAAGATATATGTTAGGATTATAGTTGCTTTAGGGCAATTTATTTTCAAATTTGTAATTGGTTTTAAAGTTTTCATTTAAATCTAACATTTTGTTAAGAGATTATGATAAAATTTTGGTTAATTGTGGGTTTAGAAAACTATAATCTTTTTAACTATTTTAAAAAATGCTGTTTGAAATTTTTAAAAAATACTTTCCTTTCTGAGAGTTTGCATTTGCATTGCCCTACTGCCCAGGACAAACACTCTAAAGTTTAATTCTTTTTCACACTGAATTTTCTTCTCTGCATGTATAAAATACTTCTCCATTTCGGAAGGTGTTGTGATTTGCTTTATTTCTGGGTCTCTGCTTGTTTCAATCAAAAATACAATACTCCCCACTACCCTATTCTCATTCCCCTTACTTCTCAACAGAAGTAAATTTTGGTGGAGGGGTAAAGAGCAAAGTAAAGTCATAGGCCAAGGGTGGCCAAAGTCAATAACCTCCAGGGCAAACCCACTAAACTCCCTCCTACCAGAAGCCACAATCTGAGGGGTGTGGAATAAGCAAAGTCACTGCAAAACGAACTGCTATAAGTTGGAGGACTGCTGTCGGAAGGAGCTGCATCAGATTCACCCAACAGCATCATATTGTCCCATCAGCAATAGTATCTTTTATAAGGATCCTATGAATTCTGAGCTCATAGCAATAGGAGGCCAGGAAATAACCAGATATCAAAGAGAAAAAAGAACTTGATAATATTTTTTTAAAAGATTTTATTTATTTATTTGATAGAGAGAGACACAGTGAGAAAGGGAACACAGCGGGGGAGTGGGAGAGGGAGAAGCAGGCTTCCCATGGAGCAGGGAGCCCGACGCGGGGCTCAATCCCAGGACCCTGGGATCCTGACCTGAGCCGAAGGCAGATGCTTAACGACTGAGCCACCCAGGCGCCCCAACTTGATAATATCAATAGCAATTATTCCCAACTTTATTTTTCTCTTTTTGGAAAAAAAGATGACAAGGAAAATACAGAATTTATTGTAGCCTGCTAAAATACATCTACCTGAAATTGTTTCTATTATTTATGAATCAAAAACTCCTGATCAGTATTTATATTTTCCTCATCTAATCATTTTTGTAAAGACTTTACACCTTTGAATTCTCCAGAGTAAGACAGGTGTGCTGTTATGGAAAGGGAATTGAACGTGGCTCTAGAATACCTAATTTGAAAATTATGGCTTTGCCACTTAGTAGATATAAAATGGGAGAGAATACCTAGCTTCACAAGGCAGTCATAAGGAGTAAAAGAGTTTTCTGGCCTGGAACAACTTATACAAATGTAAGGTATGAGAGAGGAAGCATTACCAAGTGGAAAGAACAGAGGCTCAGATCTAAAGAGATCCTGGTTCAAATCTCAGCAGTATCACTTTGACCATGTTAAGTTCTCTGAACTCAAATGCCCCATCTGGATTGTTGCAAGGATTAAATATTAACTTGTAGAAAAGCCCAATCACTTAACAGACATCCAATAAATGATAGCTATTATTTTGAGGTTTTCTCCCTTTCCTTTAGTCATTTTCATTCATTTATTCAACAAATATTTATTAATAGGCACTATGTGAGGGTATAATCATGAATAAGACCTATATAACTCCTGTCTTCATGGAATTGTCATCTAGTAGTGGGCACAAACTGAAAATTACAACATAATTGTATATGTATTGTTAATAGGGAAAGTATAGAGTCTTAAATGGACCCAGAGGAGAGACACTTAATCCAGACTCAGGTTGGTACTACAGAGGCTTCTTGGAGAAAGTGACATTGAGCTAAAAACTTAGGAACAGGAATTAGCAAATGAAGAAGAGGGAGTACGGGAAATTTTCTAGGCAAAGACACATGCAAAGACCCAGAAGCAAGAAATACCATGTTTGTCAAAAAATACCTCAAAATATCTACCAACATGTATTCTCTGTTCTTGAATTAGAACATAAATACTTTCATATAAATTTTTGTCCTTTCCTTGTCCACTGACATCATGTCTTTCAGCCTTTCATCTGATAAACATCCACTGCAGACCACCAAAGAAAACTTATTTTCATCTTCAGCCAAAATCCTACCATAACCGATCACCATTATCAAGCATAAATTCCTGATTATGTGGCTCAATAATTTACAACTTATATCCTTATTCCAATCTACTGATACTATAAACATAGCATCAGACTGGATGATGATAAATACACACCACTCTCCACAAGTTTAACAGTCCAATTAGAAAAATAAAACATACAATAGGTTATGCAATAAAATAGTATGTGATTAAATATTAACCACAATTGGACCATGAATGTAATAGATTTTGGTTGGGCAATAAATGTAATAAAAATTAAACAAGGATAGATCATGATAAAAATCTTATAAATGCCACTGCAGTTTGGGAATATTTTCTTCACATCATTCAATGAGTGCCATGGGCTTATTACATACAGATACTGATGAGTTCATCTGTTTAGTCTTTCAACAAATATCTGAGGGTCTACTATTATATGCATACAACAGATACAAAGGCAAAATGAAGGCCCTACCCATACAGATTATAAATTATTGTTGGCAGAGGAGGCAATAAACAAAACAAAAAATAAAGTGAACACTTTACATATATATCTAATCTTTGAAACAACTCCATGAAATAGGATTTATCATCCTCCTTTTACAAAAGAGACATGGGATGTCAAATAATTTGTCCAAGGTCAGTCAGCAAGTAGCACAGCCAAAATTTTAACCTATGTCTAACAGACTCTAAAGCCCATGTCCAATGTGAGCCATCCCATTCCACTGCTGAAACTTTCCATTTCCCTGAACCACAGAGGTTGCTGGAGGCTTCTCTGGCACATGGTTGGGTCCTGAAATGGTGTCCCCAGGTTTTAGCCAAATGATTCTCATACTCTTTCTTCCCACCAAACTAGGTTGTGAGCTATTTCTTACTCCTGCAGTGTTCTTCCTCCTATCTGCATTGCTTTTAATTGTGATTTTGGTTTCCACTTCAAAATATATCCATGGGTTCCATTCTATGCAATTCTCTACTCTGCTCTTAACATCTTCAACAAATTCTCCATTCATTTTCCTCATTCACCCAAAATAGCTGCTAAGTAGCACTCTACTCCCCTTCAAAGGAATGGCACTAAAGCAATGTGGCAACTGTGATTATGTTGGAAGGACTATTGTATTTGGATTTATACATATTAACAATAGCTCTACCATGATGCAGTTAAGTGCCTGGCCCTTTTCTACATTATCTCATTTCATCTTGTCTTTTCTTTTTTTTGGTCAGAGAGAGAGCACAAGCAGGGGGAGAGTGGCAGGCAGAACAGGCAGAGGGAGAAGCAGGCTCCCCACTGAGCAGGGAGCCTGATGCGGGACTCGATCCCAGGACCCCGGGATCATGACCTGAGCCAAAGGCAGACATTTAACTGACTGAGCCACCCAGGCATCCCACATTTCATCTTTTCAGTAACACTATAAGTTATTCAAAATTGTTCCTGTTTTACAGATGAGGAATTGAGGTTCAGAGAGGCTAGTTACTTGCTCAAGGCCAGGGTATAGTAAATTCAGGTCTTCCTATATGGTTCCTCTATACCATGCTGTGTTCCACTTAAAACTACAGAAGTCAGAGAAATGTGCATTTGAAAGGACCCCCTAATATCTTTTATAAGATCCCTTCTGGTGCAGACATCATGTAGGCATCCTTTCTACAGGACACTTTCTAGTCATCTAGTCTCCTGAAATCTTGGCTTTGTCACATGCAAATTGGGACCTCTGTGAGCCTCAGAAACACTCATCTACCTCATCTATAAAAGCGAATACTACCATTTACCTCACAGTTATTGTGAAGATTTAATGACAAAGTATGTAAAGGTCCTTGGCAAACAATAAAGCAATTTACAAATGCTCCCTGAACTTCCTTTACAAGTAAGTTAAACCTGTAGAAAAATTTTATCTTTGAATTTAAGTCATTGTAAATTGATTCTCCTTTATATGTCACTGATTTCATAATGACAGATTTAAATAGAGCAATATATCCACAGCTTTTCCTACCAGGCACAATTATTTTACTTTACCACTAAGACTAAGCTTGCAATACAAGCGTTCCTCAAACTCTTTTGGAAATTGAGGAAAATAATCAACTTTGAAACAGCTATGAGAAAGTGAATTTCATCTTAAATGTGCAGTTATGTAAAATAATTAAAATAGCTTGCAATAGGACTACCTTTAAATCAATTTTAAGTTTTATTAAAAGTTGTGCATATATTAAAAATGCCAATATAACTATAGTAGAAAATACTTACTAAGCACTTACTTAACCATTTAATAAAATTATTCAGTTACAGGAAAATGATAATTTAACAATTAAAGAAAAGTTTAACAGTTAAAGGAAAGTTAGTGTCAAAGCTATAAAATAATATAGACAAAAGAAAAACTACATAGCATATGTAACCTGACTTTTAATAGAGCTTTTGGTAAATTACTAAACCCAACAGGAACGTTTCAAAACACTTCATAGAAACTATAGATAAAATAGGTTAAATTTTGTTATCTATAAAATGCTGACATGTATGCTCATTTAAAACAGATCCATGGGTATAATATTACATCCCTTTATCCATGTAAATGGAAAACCAATTATCTCTATCTTCTATTTATTTAGCTTTCAAATTCATCTTAGTACATTAATCTTAAAGTCTGTCATTTCCAGGATTGTTTCTGTGCTTCTTTCCTTGGCATTCATATTGTTTCCCTTTCTTTTCCAAGGATTTTACTCTAAAAAGCCATAAAAATGTGTGGGCATATATGTATTTGTGTGTGTGCATGCATGCACAGTATTTGCATCTTTTTCTAAATTAATATTTCTTTTGATAATGAATATAAATCAAATCAGGACAGAAGGTTCATCCCTTCCTCACCCCCCATTAAGGCAAAAAGGTGGAAATACATCATGTCTTTTGTACTGCATAAGCCCATCTCACTAAATGAAAACACTTAGTATTTTACTTACAGCCAATGTCCTTCAAATTGCTTGTGGTGATATGTTTTTTCAGCAATGACGCCTGGAAAATCAAAGAAATTCAGTTTTCCACCTTCTAGGCTTCTTATATCTCTGAATGATGCAGGCTCAAGAGTTGCCAAATGAGATGGGCAAAGGCAGCCAAATAGGTCTTCCTAGCCAATCTAAAAATAGCAGGTGGTGGTGGGCAGATATACCATTTCTCCCTTGCTCTTTTTCTTTTTTTCCCTAAGAGCTAGGTACCATAAACATGGCTTATTCAATAATAAAACAGTACAAAAAATATCATATTCTCTCTTGTCCTAAGATCTAAACATGTGGTCAGTTAGGAAAGTTTTTACATTTTGCTAAGAAAGATGTGAAAGTCAGGGCAAAGCTATATTCTGTATTTCTTACAGGAAGGTTTGCATATTGAATTTCCATTTGTTCTGAAAGGAAATCTCACCATAACTTCTGGACTCAAGAATTGCCTTTGCCTTTCTTCTTTCTTGGAGCATCTTGAATAATAACTATTAACATTTGTATGTTTTGTAATTTAAGAAGTCTTTTCACTGATTTTGTTATTGGCTCCTTACAACAAGCTTGTGACTTGGAAAGGTTCTAGCATTACAATTTGACAAAGGAGAAAACTGAGCCTCACAGCTCCTTATTTAATTTTTCAAAATTATTATCACTTGTGCTCACTTCAGCAGCACATATACAAAATTATCATCACTTACAAAAGAAATTAAATAAGGAGCTATCATGGGTATTTAAGTTTTGTTTGTTTGAAGGTAGAAGCAAATAGCTCAGAAGGAAATACTCATGTGCAAATTGGTTATCTACCTCTCAATGGTAGGATTACAGATATTTTTTTTCTTATATTTTCTGTACATTTCAAATCTCATATAAGCAAGAAATTATAGGCTTAATTGCATTTTCAAAAATAACTTAGACATAAAAAATTTTTTACAACATACTTTAAGGGACACAAAATTGAATCAATAGTGTCATCTCAATTTGGTAAGAAAGAAAAATGTTTCTTTGTAGATGCAAGTATCTAAAGCTGGAAGGTAGGGATGCCTGAGTGGCTCAGGCGGTTGGGCATCTGCCTTCGGCTCAGGTCATGATCCCAGGGTCCTAGGATCAAGCCCCACATTGGGCTCCCTGCTCAGCGGGGAGCCTGCTTCTCCCTCTCCCTCTGCTGCTTCCCCTGCTTGTAGGCTCTCTGTCTGTCAAATAAATAAATGTTTAAAAAAAATAAAGCTGGAAGGTAACAGTTTGATAGGACAGTGTTACCTCTGAATGATGAGATCCAAGAGTTATCTTCTTACTTGAAACTGCAATCTGCAAATTATTTCAATGAGCATACTGTATTTTTTTTTAAAGATTTATTTATTTATTTGACAGAGAGGGTAAGAGAGCACAAGTAGGGAGCAGCACAGGGAGAGGGAGAAGCAGGCTACCCGCCAAGCAGGGAGCCTGATGTGGGGCTTGATCCCAGGGTCCTGGGATCATGACCTGAGCTGAAGGCAGACGCTTAACCATCCGAGCCACCCAGGCACCCCAAGCATATTGTACTTTTATAAAGAGAATTGTTCTAAACGCTTTATATATACTACACATTAAAATTACACTACTTTGGGCGCCTGGGTGGCTCAGTCGGTTAAGCGACTGCCTTCGGCTCAGGTCATGATCCCAGGGTCCTGGGATCGAGTCCCGCGTCGGGCTCCCCCTGCTCTGCGGGGAGCCTGCTTCTCCCTCTGCCTCTACCTGCCACTCACCCTGCTTGTGCTCTCTCTCTCTGTCAAATAAATAAATAAAATCTTAAAAAAAAAAAAAAAGACTTTTTTTTAAAAAAAAAAAAAAAAAAAAAATAAAATAAAATAAAATTACACTACTTTATAGGTGTATACTATTACTTGTGTCCCTCTTACAGATAAGGAAATTAAAATACATTACTTGCCTAAGGTTATAATGGCTTGCCCAAAACTAGACAGTAAGTGGCAGGGTCAGGATTTGAAGCCAGCACTCTGTCTTTGGAGGCTGTATTCTTTTTTTTTTTTTAAGATTTTATTTATTTATTTGACAGAGAAAATGAGAGAGCACAAGCAGGGGGAGCAGTCGAGGCAGAGGGAGAAGCAGGCTCCCAGGGAGCCCGATGCAAGACTCAGTCCCAGGACCCTGGGATCATGACCTAAACTGAAGGAAGACGCTTAACCGACTGAGCCACCCACGCACCCCTGGAGCCTGTATTGTTAACCAATACTGACTCTGTGATGTTAAAAATATTATAAATAAATTCTTACTTAATAATGACTGTTGGTATGTACCAGAAGTAAACAGAACAGAACACAATGTTTTGGTGTATTTTTTAAAAATTATACCAGAACCTTCTATACTTAGTAGTGCCTTCGAAGTAACCATATCAAGAGGTTATATATTCAGTTTAGAGCCTGCCATTATTCAAAACATTTGAATTAGCAAAAAACGTATGAATTTCGTTCACATATATTTCATAAGCTTAACAAGAGATCTAAGCGTCTTACTATTACCTTATTTTATGGCCCAAAGCAGCTTTTTTCCAGTTTTACTACCCATTTTATTCACTGAACGGTAACTAAATGATTTATGGTCATCAAACAAACACATTATATCCAGTCACAAAAAAAGAACCTGAATCATATTTTTGAAATACCTGACTCAGATTCTAAACTCAGATCTAAGAGTGTTTTGAATAACGACAGAATCTTTGAAATAAACATAGAGTCTCTGAAGGTAACTATTCTGAAGAGGACAATATTCAATTGTCTGTTTAAGGTCAGTCTGTTAAGTTAGTTACCATACTTAACAGATTTATTTCATTAATTAACCCAGCAACAAGTTCATGTCAACCATCAGCAAAATAATAACTTATGCCCATACTGGCTATTCTGTTCCCAAGCCAGATTTGATAGCTAGTATTCTAAGCATTGTATAACATAACAAAATAGCATTTCTGTGCCAAGTGGAGCATACATTGTTTTATAACATTAGCCAATTTCCTAATTTACTCTTTTAACATAAAGTGATTCTACTCTAGCTGACCATAACAGCAAGGACAAAATGGCAGTTTTAAGAGATGCTTTACCTTTGAATGAACCTTACTAGTTTTAAACACGCAATGATGGTAAAAAAGTACCTACATACACATATAGATCTATTCAATATCCCCAAACACCAGCATCACCACCAACATTTTGAAGTGATGCCAATTAACATTAAGAGGTCAGGGGCGCCTGGGTGGCTCAGTTGGTTAAGCGACTGCCTTTGGCTCAGGTCATGATCCTGGAGTCCCAGGATCGAGTCCCACATTTCGGCTCAGGTCATGATCCTGGAGTCCCAGAATCGAGTCCCACATCGGGCTCCCGGCTCAGCGGGGAGTCTGCTTCTCCCTCTGACCCTCCCCCTTCTCGTGCTCTCTCCTTCTCTCTCTCTCTCAAATAAATAAAATCTTAAAAAAAAAAAAAAGCATTAAGAGGTGATATGTCTCAGGGCACCTGGGTGGCTCGGTTAAGCAACCAACTCCTGATTTCAGCTCAGGTCATGATCCCAAGGTTGTGAGATCCAGCCTGCATCAGGCTCTGTACTCAATGTGGAGTCTGATGGAGATTCTCTCTCTCTCTGCCCTTCCTCCGCTGCATGCGTACAATGTGCTCTCTCTCTCAAATAAATAAAAAATATTTTAAAAAAAAGGTAATACATCTCAGAAGCAGGGTCAATCAAAGATCAGGTTTTGACTACCTCTGTTACCCAATCACTTTCTTGGCTTTAGCTTTGTTAAGTAAATCTTTCTCCCTGTTAAAATAATCATCTGTCTGAGCTCCATGTAGTTCCATAGGATAGTAAAAATAAATGTAAGTTTCTTCGTATACATAATTGCTAAATAAATGGTAAACAGTTTGGCAAGACAGCCCTTAATATAAAGTCTAATGAGTAAACATTAGAAAATTAAATTCCCTGTCAACCTGTTAAGAATAATTATCTAACCAAGTACTATCCCATAAAAAAAAAAAAATTGGTATTCCTCAATTGAATACTTAGAGAAGCAGCAGGTAGTTGTATGGCGGACTTCCTTATAGTAAAATAATTCTATAAGGCCTTTTGATTGCCTATGTTTAATCCAGAAGCACATTTCTTCCGCCCAACATTTGAACACAGAAAGTATCAATTAAGTATTTATTAATCAATTAATGCCTTTGCTCTGGCAATAAAAAAGACCTCTCATCAACTCCTATCTTTTTCCAAGGACTCACCATCAAAATAAGTTTGCTTGGATTATAGCCAGAGAGAGGAAAGAATCAAGTATATAATGACCTCATGTGGCAAATGACTATAACTACGGGTTTAACTATAAAATAATCATGGGCTTTATTAACTACTTTTGAAATCAAATTTTTATTTTTAAATTGCTATTAGAAACAGGCATTAAATACTGCCCAGAATTAAGGAAGAAAATAAAAATGACCTTAGATACAAAGAGCAGAGGTTAAAAAAAAAAAAAAAAAAAGCAGAGGTAAAAATAGAGTCACTATTGACTAAATAAAATGAACCTACATGCTAGAGTCAAATATTTGGGTTCTTGTTTCAGATTTGTTAAATTTTTGTGGGATCTTGAGAAATCCCTTAGGCTCTCACATCCGTGAAATGGTGATAAATTCTGTCTCCTACAGACTTGTGAGGCTAGAAGACGGTTTTATGAAAGGATTTTATAATAATATTATATGGTACTTTTATCCTACTTATGGTACTTACTAGTCTACATATAAAACATTTTTGAGCTCATTAGAAAAACCAAACCAGGGCGCCTGGGTGGCTCAGTTGGTTAAGCGACTGCCTTCGGCTCAGGTCATGATCCTGGAGTCCCTGGATCAAGTCCCGCATCGGGCTCCCTGCTCGGCAGGGAGTCTGCTTCTCCCTCTGACCCTCCCCCTCATGTGCTCTCTCTCATTCTCTCTCTCAAATAAATAAATAAAATCTTTAAAAATAAATAAATAAATAAAAAGAAAGAAAAACCAAACCAAAAACCAAAGTACTATTACCTAGTTTGACTTCTAATTGTCACCTTTTATTCTGGTGCAGTGGACACTGATTAGTATAGTACTTTTCATATACTAGGCATAGAACTAAAACTAAATAAATTCAAAGGATAGCCATATTGTTATTAAACTTCCTTGAGGATGGTCTTGATTCTTTAAAAAAAAAAAAAAAAAAACTTCAATATTTATCAATTTAAAATCTGCCAAAGCAGAACTTGGGTGTTAATTTTTTGTGAAATCCCTGAACCATTTCTTCATTGATATATTCTGAGAACATCAATATTGTATTAAGAATTTATAACTCATGGCATCTGAGTGGCTCAGTTGGTTAAGTGTCCAACTCTTGATCTCAGCTCAGGTCTTGATCTCAGGGTTATGAATTTCAAGCCCCGCAGTGGGCTCCAACACTGGGTGTGGAGCCCACTTAAGTCAATAAACATACAATTATAGAGCCGTAGCCACAATAATCTAAAAAATGGTGGGGGTAAAACTTATTCAATACTTAAAATACCAGGCAAGGGAGTAGGTAAAACTTATTCAAATTCCACACCTATCCCTCACTTACTGTCTTTATTCCTAAAAGCACAGTCACTAAGTAAAAAGTTTTTAAATGAAAACTTTTCTCATTAATTTTAATAGGACACATTATATCATATACCAAGAATACATGATATTATATACCAAGATTACATGATATTAAATACCAAGATACCAAAAAAGCATCAACTGAATAATAAGAACAAATTTACAAGCAATAAACAATATGGATTTATGTAAAATATATTGTAAAAAAGGTTTATTATACTTGCCCAGATGGAAAACTTGAGAGTGGATGGTGGTTAGTGGAGGAGAGGAATAAAGAAATCATTCTTTGGAAGATAAATTCTGCTTTCTGTACCATGTCTTCCCACTAATTTTCCACCCTTTTGGGGACTAATGATTCAAACTGTACTTAAAATTAACTTATAACACAACAACAACAACAACAACCCTTTAGGGAACTTCAAAACACATGGAAATGCCATCTGCACATAACAAACTAGAGTCCTAGAAGATGCAACCTCTTCATTCCTCTCATTTGACATACTTATGCAAAGCAAAATAACCTGATGCATAATTCACGTTTTCAAAATAACCTCTGTATAGAAAGTGTTAGGTAAACTAGTATGTTTTTGTCTGAGATGGTAATGGCTTAAATATTGATTTTTATTGCATACTTGTTCAGTGTATTTTGGTGTAGAGAAAGTCTTTGTACCCAAAGAGCAAAAAGGGTGATTGTCTGTAAAGTAATAGAACTTTCCAAGACATATTATGGCAAAAAGTTATTAACTGAACAGTTCTTATGGGGGAAGACTGGATTTGGCATTACTAATCTCAGGACTAACATACTTTATAATTAATGACATTGTAAGGAACTATATAGAATAAGGAAAAAAATTAATTCAACTAACTGAAGATGAGAAAAAATTTCATCATACAAATAAATACTTAAAAAAAAAAAAAAAAAAAAACCTTACTAGGAGAGCCTCAAAAAGCCTCCAAAGTATTACTAAACCTAAGTAGCTCAGGCCTCTAGGAAACACAAAATTATCCATCTTCAAGACTTAATATAAAGCTAATCAAGACAGTATGGCAAAAGAATAGACAAAGAGATCAATGTACACATAGTCAAGTGATCTTCAATAAAGGAGCAAAGACAGTAGAGTAAGCGAAGATTATCTTTCCAACAAATGGTGCTGGAACAACCGGACATCTACAAACAAAAAAAGGAATCCAGACGTTGACCCTACACCCTTCACAAAAATTAACTCAAAATGGATCATAGACCTAAATGTAAAATGGATAGTTCTAAAAGTCCTAGAAGATAACACAGGAGAAACCCTAGATGACCTTGGGTATGGCAATGACTTTTTAGAAACAACACAAGTTATAGGACAAAAAAAACCAAAAACAACAACAAAAAAGAAACAACATAAGATATAATCTGTAAGAGAAATAATTAATAAACTGGACTTCATTAAAATTAAAATTTCTGCTCTGTGAAAAACAATGTCAAGAGGGTAAGATAAACCATGGACTGGGAGAAAGTATTTGCAAATGACACATCTGATAAAGGACTGTTATCTAAAGTATACAAAGAACTCTTAAAACTCAGTAAGAAAATGAACCCAATTAAAAAGGGCAAAAGATCTTAAAAGACACCTCAGCAAAGATATACAGATGGCAAATAAACATATGAAAAGATGGTTAATATCATGTCATTAGGAAATTGCAAATTAAAACGAGATACAACCATATACCTATTAGCATGGCCAAAATCCAAACCACTGACAACACCAAGTACTGGCAAGGTTGTGAGGCAACAGGAACTCACATTCATTACTAGTAAGATAGCAAAATTATACAACCATTCTGGGAGACAGTTACGAAGTTTCTTAAAAACCTAAACACACTCTTACCATACAATCCAGCAACTGCACTCCTTGATATTCACCCAAGTGACCTGAAAACTTTTGTCCACACAAAAATCTACACACAGATGTTTATAGCAGCTTTATTCATAACTGCCAAAACTTGGAAGCAACCAAGATGTCCTTCAGCAGGGGAGTGGATAACGATGGTACATGGAGACAATGGATTATTCAGTGCTTAAAAAAAAAAAAGAAAAAGCTATCAAGCCATGAAAAGAAGCCATGGAGGAAACTAAATGCAAATTACTAAGTGGAAGCCAATTTGAAAAGGCTACATACTGAATGCTTCCAACTAAATGACTTTCTGCAAAAGGCAAAACTATGCAGACAATAAAAAGATTAGTGGTAGCCAGAGGTTGGGTGGGGGTGATAAACAGAGCACAGAGGATTTGGGGGCCATAAAACTATTTTGTATGATACTACAGTGGTGGATATATGTGATTATTCATTTGTCAAAACTCACAAAAGCACAACACTGAATAAACCTAATGTAAACTATGGACTTTGAGTGATAATGTGTCGATGTCGGTTCATTGATTAAAACAAGTGTACCACTCTGGTGAGGGATGTTGATAGTGGAAAAGGCTGTACAAATATGGGAGAAAAGAGTATATGGGAACCGTACTTCCTACTTAATTTTGCTGTGAACCTTAAACTGCTCTAAAAAATAGTCTATTTTAAAAAGTTAAAAAAGAGAGAGAGAGAGACTGATAAAATCCAAATAAAGTCTGTAATCTGGCTTAGCATTTCTGGAGGTAATAAAATTTACATCTCTCTATAAAAAAATACTTTGGGACTCTATGTCCTTTAAAATATGACAGGCCTAATTTCTAGGGGGTTCAGTATACCGTGCTCAAAGTTTCAGACATAGAAGATGAAAATATTCTGATGAGGGAATGCACAATTAAAATTACCTTCTTAAAAGAGTCAACTATAAAAATTAGTACATATAGTCTGATGTAAGATGATCTAGTATGGGAAATAGGATCCAAAGAGATAATTCAGGGGCGCCTGGGTGGCTCAGTTGGTTAAGCGACTGCCTTCGGCTCAGGTCATGATCCTGGAGTCCCAGGATCGAGTCCCACATCAGGCTCCCTGCTCGGCAGGGAGTCTGCTTCTCCCTCTGACCCTCCTCCCTCTCATGCTCTCTGTCTCTCATTGTCTCTCTCGCAAATAAATAAAATCTTAAAAAAAAAAAAAAGAGATAATTCAGACCTCTAGGCTCAATACTCTTGTACCCACCCAATGGTACAGCTTTTGAGTCATAACAAACAAATTTTTTAAGCTTTTATTCAATTCTACAGATTTTAAAAAGGCATTAAGTTAAACATTTCTAGAGGTTATTAAAAATCTCTAAATTATGTCTTCACTTAAAACAGAATCAATGTTATTTAAACCACTGTCACCTTTTTATATTCATAATTTTTTCTTCAAAAGTAGAATAAATTTTAATTTTAAAAAGATAATCATTTCAATGGTATAGCTCTATCACAGTTCATGAGATTTATACTTATTTATTAAGCTAATATTTAGTAAGCAAATTTATTTGTATCAAACACAAACAAAAAAACCCCATACAATATCATGAGATAGTTTCAATATTCATGGTGAGTGTAGAACTTGAGACAAAGTCTCCCTTTCAAAAGATCAGTGCATCTGGAACGTTTAACCTACAAAATTATCATCCTTGATTATCAAAAAACCAAAACAAAAAATGACATTTTAAAAAGGAAAATGAGTTTCAAAGTCAAAGTGACTCTTTTCCTCATTTCAAAAACAGAATTTTTCCAAAATGTCAAGTAGAAAGGTTAAATACATAGAAAAAACACTACACACCTTAAATAAACAAACTTGAAAAAAGCCTTTATCTACAGACCTAAAATGAATCCATGCAGATTTTTAAAAATTACAACTATTCTACCTCCTTGTCTTCTTTACTATTATATTTCCTTATATATACTTAACAAAAATGATAATGCTTTCAAGATACAGAACATATAAAACAAGATGATTTTTATCAGTAATTTAGAGGAGGAGGAAAAAACCCTAAGGTATAACCCTACAGAGAAGCAAAGCAAACTGTGAAGTGATGAGTGATCATGATGTTCTCAAAGCAGAAATGTGTGACTTTCATTTAAACTTTAAAATAGCAGGCTGCCAGGGTGCCTGGCTGGCTCAGTCAGAAGAGCATGCACTCTTGATCTTGGTGTTGTGAGTTGGAGACCCATGTTGGGTATAGAGATTACTAAAAAAATAAATAAATAAAAACTTAAAAAAAGAAGAAGAAAATAGCAAGCTGCCTAATTAATCCAGAGAGCAAGAAAGTAAGGGCAGGAAGTAAGAGCTGGGATAAAAGAGACTGCACTGCTAAGAAGATAATCTATCTTGTCTTCAGCTTCTGTTTTGACTTCTCACCAAGTATAAAGGTAAAGAAAAACTACTCATTCCCTGTACAGGGTCAACAAAAAATAAAATAGAAAAACTTATCCCTTGTTATGTTCCACTAAATTTTTACCGATAAAAATAGGAAGAAATTTAGGGAAAACTATAATTTCACCTCAAATGAGTTAAAGACAATCATAATTTAAACCATCTTTTAACTATAAGAGTAATATTCCATTCTAAAAAGAATGGTCTGAGAGAAAGTAGGTAGCTATTTTAAGCTCCATATAAATTGAATCTTTAAACTCATTTATCTTTTAAATACAGAAACATTTTAAATTATCATTTCCTCTTTAATCCTCTAAAATCCCATGCAAAAAGATGCAGTCTCACCCATACCACAAATGTGGAAACAAAAGCAGGAAAAAAAGATTAAATACTGATAAGTTATGCTGTTAAACAAAGTCTGACCTGCTCCTTTATTAATGAGTTATAGACACATTCATAAATACCAATGAAGTGATTAAATGCTAAACTGGTCTTATCTTCCACATAAATTAAGATGGAAGGGGAGACACTTGATCAAAAGTATTTAAAATAAAACTTCATAATCCTTTTTTAGGGATTCCTTAAATTCCACTTTTCAGCTTGCAATAGGTACACTAATTTACACAGGTCACATTACCATTTACATGTAATATTAAAGTTCCCAGTTAAGAAACTGGTCACCAGTGAAATAAGAAGCAAGGGGGGATGGGCAGACAACCTGCTGAGGAGAATAATAGAGGGGAAAACAGAAGGAGGCTGGGTCCTTTATGATGTAATTTAGCCAGTACTTACTCTGGAACCATCTACCTCTAGACTTTTTGTCGTGAGAGATAATTAGATGGCTTATTTTTTTAAAGCAAAAAAGAAAAGAAACTGCTCATAAACTTTTATATAGAATTCATCAAAACAATTTTTTTCTTGGAACAAAAATGGTAAAAAACCTGTGTCTTCTAGAGACTTGTATCAATATTGAGCTACGAAGATACACAAAGCTGGAATCATTTGGTTGCCTGTAGTCTTCAGCAAAATCACAAAGTGCTCAAAAATTCTTTGACCTGAGGGGAGGAAATAAATATTAATGTAATTCCTTGACTAACTGGAAATGTCTAATGTTCATCTCTATTTAATAGTATAGAACAGCTGAAGACCCAAACTGTATAAGTAACTCCGTCACAAAGCCACAGCATTTATTTTCAAAAGATGTATTAGTACTTCGGTAGTAAAAGAGAAATGACCTAGGGGCGCCTGGGGCGCCTGGGTGGCTCAGTCATTAAGCGTCTGCCTTCGGCTCAGGTCATGATCCCAGGGTCCTGGGATCGAGTCCCACATTGGGCTCCCTGCTCGGTGGGAAGCCTGCTTCTCCCTCTCTCTCTGCCCCTGCTTGTGTTCCCTCTCTCGCTGTGTCTCTCTCTGTCAAATAAATAAATAAAATCTAAAAAAAAAAAAGATAAATGACCCAAAATGTCATTACAGGAGCTATTAAATTTACATCTAAGATTGATACAGTTCTATAACAGCCTTAACATAATTTCATTATCTCTTTATAATAACATAGACCACTGACGTACAGCTTTAGCACCAAAAACATAAGTAATTGTGATGATTTAAACAACTCTGAAGGTCCAGACATGTAAACTTTGTAATTTTTCTGAAGCACAAATTTGAATCATGTATACAAATCTGTGATGTTAATATGCAAGGAAACGTCATATAAGTTGTGAATGAACCTAACCAACTGACCAACATCACAATGCAAAAAGATTCTGTTCTCCATAAATTCTAGATGACACATTACTTCTTCGGAAGAAACGAAGATTATTGCCTTGTTAAAATACCTAAAGAAATACCTAAAAAAGAAATACCGAAAAAATAACTATTTTAATAATGTTATATGGTGACAGATGGTGACTATGCTTATGGTGGTAAGCACTGCATAACATATAGAATTGTGGAATCAATATGTTGTACACCTGAAACTATCTATAACATTGTATGTCAGTTATGGATTTCAGTAAGAAAAAGAAAGCCAACTACTAGCATTATTAATGAAAGTAAAAGTAAACAATAACATTTAAAGACTATTCTTAGTCAAAACAGAAGTGTTAGAGAAAATTAAAAGGTGGTTTTATAGATTCAACTCAGTTAAAAATGTTGGTTGGCTGTTAGTATTACAATGGCTGATTTAATTTTATTTCATTTATGTTCATAGTATTACAAATGAATTATATCCTATTTTTAAAAAATTTTTTTTAAAGTTTTATTTATTTGAGAGAGCGCGAGAGAGAGAGAGAGAGAGAGAGAGCGCATGAGCAGGGAAAGAGGAAGAAGCAGGTAAAGAGGAAGAAAGAGGAACAAGCTCCCTGCTTGACAGGGAGCCCGATGCGGGGCTCCATCCCAGGACCCTGGGATCATGACCTGAGCCGAAGGCAGACGCTTAACTGACTGTGCCACCCAGGCGCCCCTATATCCTATATTTTTAACATCATTATGGTATGAAGACGTCATCTGAATTTTCCAGATATGCTTTACTTTATTTCTATCCTGAGAAAAACAACTATATGGTACAGAGTTTTAATAATAAATGTTGAGATTTTCAAAATTCTTGAGATATATCCATTATGAATATCAGGTTTCTGTTACAGTAAATAGCAGGCATTTTATGAAGGAGAAAAAAAAATCAAATTTCTCTTAAAACTAAACAAACCAAAAAAATGTGGCTTCGTTTTTAGATCTTGGATCACCACTAAGTTAATTAACATGGATAACGGGATATTTATTATACAGTTCTCATTACTATTCTCTCTCAAGTGTACATCATTAGGTTTTCTCCCAGCCCCTTTATCAGTACAGGCACCATTCGCTAATAGACTGTAATCAGCTCCCAAATACATAGATGATAGATTAACTCTGATTAGGACAATGATTCAATGATCAGGCAATGCCAATTCTTCATTGACAAGGTCCCACATAAAACTCAAAACTAAAAATCCTCTAATCTCAAGACTTTAGCTAATATAAAAATGGATGAAATCTTTATCCTACAACTTCAAGTATCTTCCATACTGAATTTAGTTGAAAAAGATGAATTTAATTTCACAAGTAGTTTATTATTCAAATACCTAAAGATTGGTGATAGAGGGAAGAGGGGAAGAATAGGGAACAAAGCAGAGAAGGGGGTGAGTAAGAACTTTTGTTAATGTGATTATCCCTATATTACAGATAAAGGGACTAAAGGATAAAAGAACCTCCTCATTTTAGGTAAGGCCACAAAGCTAGAATTTAAAGAGGATTATTATCTGAGGTCTAAACCCCTCTAAAGCTCTTAACTATTTCTTACTGTAATTTTATGTATTCTTTTCTGTTAGAAAATTGTTTTCTCACAAGTTACAACACTTTTCTAGATAAGACAAAACAAATATTAGTGTATAGTCTTTGTATAAATCTACCTTTTCAATCAGACCGTCGTGTTTGTCTTTAAAGTCTTCATTAATATCCAGTGTTAAAATAGGGATTTCTTGTAGAAAATCAAAGTTGGTTCTATTTTAAAAAAAGAGAGAGATGGAAAAAAAAAAATTAGAAAAAGCAATAAATAAAAGACAAACACTAAAAACTCACTCTTATACTATCTCTGGAAAATTAAAATGTTGTCAATCATCTTACATTAAATTTATCCAGCAAGTACTTTATCTGGAAGCCCCTTCTTTCTCCCCTAGACTTACTACTATATAATAATACTAATATCTAAAAATCTCGAGTATAAAATATATAAAGTTAGGCATTATGACATGTAATTCTTCTCAAAAACCAAAAACTTCCCCTAAAGTAAGGAATGTTTGCATTTTGAAGATGAGAAAACTAAAGCTCAGGAAGGTCACTCTGAGGCTCAGGGGATGCATGCCTAAGGTTACACACTAACAAACCTGGATTTGATCCAAGATCTGACTAATGACAACAAAGTCCATGCTCTTAATAACTGTGCTATACTACCTCCCAAGCCTTGATCTAAAAAATAAATCTGAAGTATCTTATCTTAAATTCTCTCTGAAAGTGAGTACCTAATATATCTGCACACAGATATATTTCCTACTTCATCACTTAAATTCCATATATCATGCTGTCAATACCACTGGAGGAGATAAGCTATAAAAATTTTAAGAAAATAGGATCTCATTACAATAAAAAGAAGCAAAATTCACATCTAATTCTGGGAGATCCTATAATACTAGTTCAAAATAAAAATGGCTGAAAATGAAAATCTGTACATGTTTAGATTAAAATTTGATAAAGGTCTTTAAAATAAATAGTAAATAAGAATAAGGAAGTCTTACTTCAGTGTTCTATGCAGTAGCCAGCTCTCATGCTTATAGTGAAGCTTCTCTAAATATTCAAGAGGAATGCCTTGTTCTTCATTTCTTCCTCGTAAATATATTCTATTCAAGCATTTCTAAAAGCAAACAATAAGAAAGGGGTTGGGGGCAAGGAACAATTATTCTTGTCTGAGGCCATTAAATTTTTCTTCTCTAGTATCTCTTTAGTTATGCTAGCCAAAATCTCCATTTATTCCTTCTAGAAAGTTGAAATAGTTCATTTTTCCCTCCTTGTGCTTTTCAACCATTTGGTATCTCTAAACCAAGTAGTACTTTCAGTCTATAAACTTATGGGATCCATACTTGAAAAATACTGTATAAAATAAGTTCAGTAAAAAGTTCAATATACAAACTGTGCTGCAAAATTTATTATAAATCCTCTTTTCAAATACTTATATGATCCTGCAATCAAAAGATATTATAAATAATATTGAAAAATCAAAGTTTTGTGTTTCTAGACTTTAAGATATTGGCTATATTTTCTAGCAAAATGAAATTATTAGTATTCTTTATGTTCTACATTTGCATTTACTATTTTCTTAATTAAAAACAAAAAATTCTTTTCAAAAAATAAAAAAGTGAATTTCAAAATTATTGTTAAATTCTGGCTTCCTTGATATTAAAAAGAAGAACAAAATCATCACTTGGAATCCGAAACCTAGTTTCTTTGAAAATTCAGCTTCAATAACAACACAGTATTCTTTCAGGCTAGAAGTCATGACATTTATATTCATCAGAGCCTACTTTGTGGCTTAGGGAAGACACAGGAATAAAAAACATAGAAAAACTGGAATGTAAGCACGAAAACCAGAAATTTGTTAATAAAGTAAGCTCTTATTTAGGTTAGCTTTATGAAAGGAATCCACTTCCTGGATTCATTACATAATTTCATATATAAACAAGAATGGGGGCGCCTGGGTGGCTCAGCTCATTAAGCATCTGCCTTTAGCTCAGGTCATGATCCCAGGGTCCTAGGATGGAGCCCCGCATCAGGCTCCCTGCTCAGCAGGGCAACTGCTTCTCCCTCTCTTCCCTGCTCGTGCTCTCTCTTGCTATCTCTGTCTCTCTCTCTGAAATAAATAAATAAAATCTTAAAAAAAAAAAAAAAAAAAGAATGGCTATGTTATAACCTATCACGAAAGGCACATTTTCAAGTAAGCTCCCTTAACTGAAAATGGTAAGGGTCCTCTAAGTCTCTTCTCAACTGAACAGGCTATCCAGTCCGACCCATGAACAAACATAAAAGATTTCTTGAAATGGACTTTCATCAACTTTGCGATTCATTCACAAATATTTGCTGAGTTCCTACTATGTACGTAGGCCCTGTTCTAGGCAATGGAAATTCAACAGTAATTAAAATACCCGGTCTCAGACCAAGAAGCCTATATTCTAGGAGTTGCTTGAGCAAATTTTTTAATCTAAATGTGATAGATAAGAGACCTTGCAGAAGTTGGGAAGAAATAATGAAGAACAAAACTGAGGAAGCACAGAGAAGGGCCTAACAGAGCAACTTGCCAAATCTGGGTTTCTTCTTTGCTGGGAAAAGAGAATACTTCTGTCTATACAGTTTGAGTTTCTAATTTGGATGTGGGGAGTAGAGAGTAGGGAGTGGAGTTAAACTAAATTGCCTTCACTGCATACCACTAAAAGGACTTCTAAATATTACTTTAAATTGTCAATGGAGCAAGCAAATTTTTTTAAAACACTTTTTTTTTGAAGATTTTATTTATTTTAGAGAGTGAGAAGAGAGAGAGCATACATGGGGGAGGGGCAAAAGGAGAGGGAGAAACAGACTCCCCACTGAGCAGGGAGCCCGACTGAGTAGGGAGCCTGACTGAGTAGGGAGCCTGACTCGGGGCTCAATCCTGGGATTCTGGAATCATGACCTGAGCCAAAGATAGACATTTAACTGATTGAGCTACCCAGGCGCCTTAGCAAGCAAATTTTTATTGAGTCTCACCTCTGGAGTGGCTCGAAGATAAATGATTCCATCCAGTTCAAGGCTTTGGCCAAACTGT
Organism: Neomonachus schauinslandi; assembly: GCF_002201575.2. Classification (NCBI taxonomy): domain Eukaryota; kingdom Metazoa; phylum Chordata; class Mammalia; order Carnivora; family Phocidae; genus Neomonachus; species Neomonachus schauinslandi. Next base: position 147,213,897 of record NC_058404.1, read on the forward strand.
TGATTCATCCAGTCATGCCAGTCTTGATAAATTGTCCACTCTGTTTCATTCATGCAGTCAGATTCATACAAATTAGATGCAAAGACATACCTGAAAGAGAGTCTACATCAAAACATAATTCCTTTCCAAAAAACACAAAGAAATAGAAAAGAGAAAATAAATCTACTAAATGGACATGGAACATTCTCCTAAAATCCATGGCAGATAATGCCTTAGACAGCAGAAAAAATCAATAGAATACCTCCAACTACAAGAAATATGTTCTTGGCCAGCAGTTCTCAAAAATGTAGTGTAAGGACCCCTGCTAGTCCCCAAGATCTTTCCAAGGGTTCCATGAGAGGCCAGATTACTGTATATACAATACTTCAACCACATGTACACAGATTGAATATAGAAGCATAAATGAGAATCCAGCTATCTCCCATTTAGACATTAAAGAGATTTGCAAAAATATAAAACAATCCTCTTCTAATTTTTTTGTTTTGAAAAATATAATTTTTACAAGTATGTTATTTATGCTAATATGTAATGGGTTTATTATTACTAATTTTAAATAAATTAGTAAATGTTCTTTATATTTTTCAATCTTAATTTTTAATAACATAAATATCAGTAAGACACAAAGCTCTTTGGGCTCTTCAATAATTATATTAAGAATGAAAAGGGATCCTGAGACCAAAGTTTGAGAACATTTGTTCTGAGCCAACTCTCTAGCTTAAAAGAATCCTTACATAAGCAGGGTAACTCTAAGGTCCCCTTAGAGATTTTTGATCTTGCTCAAGATGCAAGTCTTGAATATAGATCCAGACTTAACCAGAGTAGATGAAAACTTTAAGAGGGTTGGAAGAAAAAAAACTTCTCTGCAAATCTGAATGAGATGGCTATCATATTCCCTAAAGTTTCCATGGAAGCTAGCAATTATTAACGCTAGAACTAGAGAATGCGGTTGCTACCAAACTGCTAAAGGTAATGTTGCATCTCAAATCCTCAACACAGCCTCTCTTATTCCTTTAATTATCAGAAACAGAAATAAAAATCCCAGTTCCAAGCCACGATTCCAGAATGACAAGGGCAAGTCATTTATATATACCTGTCACTATATATAGATCGTTCAAAAAATAATACAGGTTTCTCTGCATCTTTGAGCTTGCCATCAAGACAGGCAAGCTGGGCTCGTATTCGACTGAGGCAGGCATATGACTGGAAGGTAAAAGACCACCGTTCAGGTTTCTCGTACATCATCTGAAGAACATTTCCACCACTTTCCTGAGATGTTGTCAGTTCCTATTTTGAATGTGAAAAAAGAAACAAAAAGCAAAATTAATGATCAATAGAGCTATTTAAATTTTTTAAAAAGCTCAAAAAGAGAAGTTAGATAAATAAATGCATCACAATTAGCAAAACCAAGATGATTAAGTCCTCTTCCTCCTGCTCTTTCCCATTGCAGTTTTCAGGTTGCCTGAGGTCTAGAAGAACCTGAAAGGCTAGTTTAACCATCGGTTCCTTAGAGCTTGTCCACAAGAAGTCACAAACTAAAAGCCTATGGCAGAAAATACTTGTTTAGCCCTTTTAAACATTTGAATTAGTTGTCAATAGTTATTTAACTCTTTTTTTTTTAAAGATTTTATTTATTGACAGAGAGAGAGAGAGCACAGCAGGGAGAGTGGCAGGCAGAGGGAGAGAGAAAGGGAGAAGCAAGCTTCCCGCTGAGCGGGCTCGATCCCAGGACCCTGGGATCATGACCTGAGCTGAAGGTTATGACCAGACGCTTAACCAACGGAGCCACCCAGGTGCCCCAGTTGTCAATATTTAATAGCTAAATAATTTCACATAATACACCTAGATTATATCTTCTTTTTAAAAACGCAAAAACCACCAACAGCATTTTCCACGGAACTAGAACAAACAACCCTAAAATTTGTATGGAACCACAAAAAGACCCTGAAGAAAAACAAAGAAAATCGTATTGAATCCACAGCCTCTGCCCCTCCAGCCAACTTAGTAGTCTATAAGTTTTAGCAAGCACCTTTAGCCGAGTGATGGATTAACTAAAACTTTCTTGGTGTATCTATAGATTCTGTATTGTTTCCTAGAAAAACCAGGAACCAAATCCTCTTGAACAACTTCCCTCCCCCACCCCGGGGCACCAATACACAACCTCTGAGCACCATGATAAGGTCTGTAGCTGGCACCACTGAGTCTGCACACAATCAAGAAGTGTTAAAGACCACTATGCTCCTTTTTACTGAATAACTGCCCTAAAGTTCCTCTAAAAATCTTTGGGCCAGGGGCGCCTGGGTGGCTCAGTCGTTAAGTGTCTGCCTTCGGCTCAGGTCATGATCCCAGGGTCCTGGGATGGAGTCCCACATCGGGCTCCCTGCTCTGCGGGAAGCCTGCTTCTCCCTCTCCCACTCCCCCTGCTTGTGTTCCCTCTCTCGCTGTGTCTCTCTCTGTCAAAAAAATAAATAAAATCTTAAAAAAAAAAAAAAAAAAATCTTTGGGCTAGGCAGAAACCCTGGAGTTGGTTTCTGGACAAGAGTCCACCTTCTCCCCATGTGGTGGATCTCCTGAATAAAGCTCATATGCCTTTCCAATCAGAATTCATCTCTTGAGTATTGGCTTTTCAGGTGATGAGCAGTCGAACTTGGGTCTTTCAGTAACAGTATCACAATCCTAGACTTTAAGATAAACTACAAAGCTGTAGTAATCAAAACAGTATGGTACTGGCACAAAAACAGACACATAGATCAAAGGAACAGAATAGAGAGCCCAGAAATAAACCCATGTTTATATGGTTAACTAATCTATGATAAAGGAGGCGAGAATATACAATGGGGAAAAGACCATCTCTTCAATAAATGGTGTTGGGAAAACTGGACAGCTATATGTAAATGAATGAAACTGGACCACTTTCTAACACCATACACAAAAATAAACTCAAAATGGATTAAAGACCTAAATGTGAGACCTGAAACCATAAAACTACCCAAAAGAGAACACAGGCAGTAATTTCCCTGACATCAGCCATAGCAACATTTTTCTAGATACATCTCCTAAGGCAAGGGAACAAAAGCAAAAATCAACTATTGCGACTAGACCAAAATAAAAAGCTTTTGCAAAGCAAGGGAAACCATCAACAAAACAAAAAGCAAGCTATTGAATGGAAGAAGATATTGGCAATTGATATATCCATCTGATAAGGGGTTAATACCCAAAATATACTAAAAAAAACTCACACAACTAAACACCAAAAAACCCAATCTGATTAAAAAATGGACAGAGGACCTAAATGGACATTTTTCCAAAGAAGACATACAGATGGCCAAAAGACACATGAGAAGATCCTCAACAACACTCATCATCAGGGAAATGCCAATCAAGACCATGAGATATTACTTTATACCTGTCAGAACGGCTAAAGTCCAAAAAGATAATAAGTGTTGTTGGCAAGGATATAGAGCAAAAGGAATCCTCATAGATTATTGGTGGGAATGTAAATTGGTGCAGCCACTGTGAAAACAGTTGGGAGGTTCCTCAAAAATTAAAAATAGAATGACCATATGATTCAGTAATTCCACTACTGGGTATTTACCCAAAGCAAACAAAAACACTAATTCAAAAAAGTATATGTACCCCTCTTTATTGCAGCATTATTTACAATAGCCAAGACATGGAAACCACTTAAGTGTCCACTGACAGATGAATGGATAAGAAAAATGTTATATATATATGTATGTATATATATATATCATATATACAAAATATATATGAAATATAGAAATATAAAACATAAAAAATATATATAAATACATATAGTGGAATAGTACACAGCCAAAAAAAGGATGAGGTTATGCTGTTTGTGACAACATGGATGGACCTAGAGGGTATTGTTAAATGAAATAACTCAGAGAAAGGCAAATATATGATTTCATGCATATGTGGAATCTGAAAAAAACAAATGAATAAAAAAATAAACAAAAAGCAGAATCAAATCTATAAATACAGAGAACAAATTGATGGTTGCCAGAAGGGAGGAGGATGGGGGATGGGCAAAATGGGTGTAGGGGAGTGGGAGATACAAGCTTCTGGTTCTGGAATGAATAAGCCACAGGAATAAAGGGCACAGCACAGAGAATATAGTCAATTATATTGTAATAGCATTGTATGGTGCCAGATGGTAGATACACTTGTGTATTCAGTTGCTATACAACTGAAATTAATGTAATATCGTGTGTCAACTATACTCAAATGAAAAAAAAAATGTTTTTTAATGTGAAAACCAAGCAATACTGTGCCTGTAGTTCCTCTCAATAAAAATTACCTAGAGCCAAGTCACCTATGCTTCCATTAGGTGGGACATATGCTCTCCAGTTTATCAGCCCCTGTCATTCCCTGTTGATTCTCTCAACAGGCCTGATTTATTTGTTAGCTACCTGGCCCGTCTAGGCATTTTAGGCCCCAATCTTCTAATAAAACAGAACAAGGCCTCCCTAAAATTTTGTGATTTCATAATCATATTTTTAGAACCAATATTTTCAGTTTAAGAAAAAAAAATGTAGAATAAAAATAAAGCAAAATCTCTGTAATCTTTTTTTTTTGAGAGAGAGAGAGAGAGATGGAGAGCATGAGCAGGAGGGGCAGAGGGGGAGAGAAAGAATCCTCAAGCAGACTCCATGCTGAGCGTGGAGTCTGACATGGGGCCCAATCTCATGACCCTGACATCATGACCTGAGCCGACACCAAGAGTAGAACACCCAACCAAACTGTGCCACCCAGGTGCCCCAAACTCAGTAATCTTATAAATGAATCTGAAATAGCATCTAGAACTCATGAATTATTTTCCTTTCTATAAAATACACTTTTCCTAGCTCTGTCCACCAAAAGGTCTATAAACAATGACAACCTTTTAGAAACAAACATAAATGTCACCCAGATTATGATCTCTAAATACCATTTCCCACTGAAAGGATTTAGGGTCACATACCTGATTCCACGTCTGAAGAAAGAAATGTACAAGATGAGTTTAATACCTCTTGTTCCAGGAAACAAGTAAGTTTACTATCAAAATCAACTGAGGTTGTACCAAGGGAAAGGGAGCCAACATGAAAGGGCTTCCACTTGTCAAAAAGATAGAACCCTTTGAACATCTGAAAGGAATGGTGAATGGAAGGCAAAAATTGATAAATTCATAATACTAAAGAAAACCAGAAAAAAAAAAACTCTCCAGTCATCTTTGGAGATTGCTAGGTCACCAATTAATTACTATGGAAATCTCTAGATAGAGAGAAAAAATTATCCAAAATTTTATTCTGGCCCTTTCTATACAAATGTTATTTCAAGTTAATGGAAGAGTAGATGAGGAAAAGGTCTTCTCTGACCGAAGAAATCTCAGCTAACAGGCTTGATTATTAGAATATCACCTTTTCCAACACCAACTGATATATTAGATTAGGGCAACAATTAGCAATACATCCTAAAAATCATTACAGAAAAGCTAATAGGGAATTTTTTTTTTTTTTAAAGATTTTATTTATTTACTTGACAAAGAGAGAGAGTTAGTGAGAGCAGGAACACAAGCGGGGGAGTGGGAGAGGGAGAAGCAGGCTTCCCGCCGAGCAGAGAGCCTGATGCGGGGCTCGATCCCAGGACCCTGGGATCATGACCTGAGCCGAAGGCAGACGCCTAACGACTGAGCCACCCAGGCGACCCCTAATAGGGAATTTTATAATGTATGAATTAGGCTGATAAAACCTGAACAGACCCGGGAAATGCAAATCAGAACAGACTGATTGATTTTAACATCACAAAAGACATCCTCCTGGTGGAATGTGAAAGAAAATACACATCATCACCTAAGAAGTCCAGCCAAAAAAAGAACACCAAATCTAATCAAAGCTCTAGAGATCTAACTACAAATTTACAGGAAATACAGAGATTGAGAAACATGTTAAACTATACCACAGAGATGCACTCAGCCAAGACCAGAATGATGGAAACTGTACAAGAACAAATGACCCAGTTTCTTCAACTAATAAACTGCAAAGAAAAAAGAGGAAGAGGAACCAATAGATTAAAATTGAAAGTCTTATCAACTAAATATAACATGTGAACCTTATTTGACTCTTGATAACAAACTATAAGAAAATTATAAGACAATAGAGAAATATGAACACAAACTAGATGTGATGACACAGGGGAATTACTAATCCTTTAGATGCAGGGTTTTTTTTAAAGAATCCTTTTTTCTAGAGTTTCTCTTGAGTCTTTAATTTCTACAGATAAAAATATTATCTAGAACAGAGGTCGTCAAAGTGTGGCAGGGGAATGACTGAGGAGTCCCTGAGATCCTTGCAGGGGTCTACAAGAAAAAAAAAATGGTTTTAATAATAAATGTACCTTTTTCCATTCTCATTCCCTCATGAATGTATATATTTTTTTTTCTTTTTTTTAAGATTTTATTTATTTATTTGGTAGAGAGAGACAGAACAGAAGCAGGGGGAGTGGGAGAGGGAGAAGCAGGCTTCCCACTGAGCAGAGAGCCTGATGCAGGGCTCTATCCCAGGACCCTGGGATCATGACCTGAGCAGGAGGCAGACACTTAACCAACTGGACTACTCAGGCGCCCTGAATGTATAATTTTCTAGAAACTATGTAATACATGATATTGCAAGAGTTTGAATGTAGAAGCAGATATGAGAACTCAGGAATAAGTCAGATATTAAGTGATGTGCAACATGTAAAACAATGTCACTTTTCTCACTAATTTTTTTTTTTGAAAAATATTTATGTTAACATGTAATGGGCTTACTACTGTGATTTTTAAATGAATTAGCTGATAAATTTTTTAAGTGTTTCAAGTTAAATTTCAAATATATTAAATACTGATAGACCTACTTAAAAGTCTTTGGTTCCTCAATAACCATAGACTACAAATATATATATATATATATATGTATATATATATAAAAAACTGGAGAGGGCGCCTGGGTGGCTCAGTCGTTAAGCGTCTGCCTTCGGCTCAGGTCATGATCCCAGCGTCCTGGGATCGAGTCCCACATCGGGCTCCCTGCTCGGCAAGAAGCCTGCTCCTCCCTCTCCCATTCCCCCTGCTTGTGCTACTGCTCTCACTATCTCTCTCTCTGTCAAATAAATAAATAAAATCTTTAAAAAAAAAAAAAAAAACTGGAGAGCATATGTCCCACCTAATGGACACATGGGTGACTTCGTTCTAGGTAATTTTTTTTTTTTTAAAGATTTTATTTATTTATTTGACAGAGAGAGACACAGCGAGAGAGGGAACACAAGCAGGGGGAGTGGGAGAGGGAGAAGCAGGCTTCCCGCTGAGCAGGGAGCCCGATGCGGGGCTCGATCCCAGGACCCCGGGATCATGACCTGAGCCGAAGGCAGACGCTTAACGACTGAGCCACCCAGGCGCCCCGTTCTAGGTAATTTTTACTGAGAGGAACTATAGGCACAGTAGTGCTTGGTTTTCACATTAAAAAAAAATCTTTTTTTCATTTGAGTATAGTTGACACACAATGTTACATTAATTTCAGTTGTATAGCATACTGATTCAACAAATCTGTATCTTATACTGTGCTCACCACAAGTATATCTACCATCTGGCACCATACAATGCTATTACAATATAATTGACTATATTCTCTATGCTGTGCCCTTTATTCCTGTGGCTTATTCATTCCAGAACCAGAAGCTTGTATCTCCCACTCCCCTATACCCATTTTGCCCATCCCCCATCCTCCTCCCCTCTGGCAGCCAGCAGTTTGTTTTCTGTATTTATAGATTTGATTCTGCTTTTTGTTTATTTTTTTATTCATTTGTTTTTTTCGGATTCCACATATGCATGAAATAATATTTTTGCCTTTCTGACTTATTTCACATAACAATACCCTCTCCCCACAAATTTTTGTTATTAGATTTTTATATAGTCTGATTAAAGTAGTTTACATTAGGGGATATCTAATTTAATATGTGGATTTTTTTTAAAGAGACCTGGTATTCTAAATGAATCTCTAATTTGTAAAATATATAGGAAATAATTTTGAGCATTTGAGGACTTCCATTGCTACCTCACTACTATGGGTCAAAGTCAATAAATCCTACCATTCTACACTTTCCAAATCAAAATAAGAGGATGAACAGAAAGAAGCCACTGATATTTCTTCCTTTTTGTGGCAATATTCTTTCTTTCTTTCACAGTAATAGAATATATTAGAATACTTTAATATTAGAGTTGTCAGATTAAGAAAGAAAAAACAAAACCCAGGACCTCCAGTTAAATCTGAATTTCAAATAAATAACAAATAACTTTTTAGTATAAGAATCTCCCAAATACCGCATGTACTTTAATTTAATATACAACACCTTATCTTCCCAACCCAGTGGACTTTCATTTTTGTTTTCTTATTTAATTCTTACACAAGCTTCATTTTTCCCATTATCATTCCCATTTTAATGATAAAGAAAAGTTTAGAAAAACTAAAGTGCTTTCTAAGATTACATGGCTAAATAATAGCTGAATTAGAGCTTATAAATATTTAGATTATCTGTAAAATTTTATTGCAACAGCATAAAATGTAACTGAATTTCACCTACAATCTTATCATTAAGCATATGCTTCTCTTTTTAAACTTTCATTTTTTTTAAGATTTTATTTATTTATTTGACAGAAAGAGAGATAGGGAGAGCAGGAACACAAGCAAGGGGAGTGGGCGAGGGAGAAGCAGTCTTCCCGGAGAGCAGGGAACCCCAATGTGGGGCTCCATCCCAGAACCCTGGGATCATGACCTGAGTGGAAGACAGACGTTTAACGACTGAGCCACCCAGGTGCCCCCCCCCTTTTTAAACTTTAAAAACCCATTTTATTAAGGAAAATAAAACCAATTCCAATTTTATCTATAAGGAAAAGGACAATCTCACATACCTTGGGATATGTCAGTCATTCTCACTTCCTAATATTCCTTCTCTCTAAATTCCAGTGACCCAACAGTAATCCCTAAAAGGATCAACACATGCCAAATCAAACATATAAACCTAATGCTTCCATTTACAGGAACCACATCCCACTATTATTAGTTCAACTGCAATTGCTTTAGCAAAGAAGAGCTTTTATTCATAGTCCAGACAACCAGAAGGGAAAACATCCTAGGAGAGAAGTCCTCCCTTTGTGAACTAGGAATGATCATTTCCCTGCCTGTCAGAAAACCAAGAATGAGCTCTGCCCTAACAGCTGATTATCTGGAATACTACTGTTTTTAAAAGAAAGACAGTTTATCCACCACGTGCACTGTAGGGTCAAATATTTATCCATAGTCCCAGACAAAAGGAAGAAATAAGGAGCTGTCTTCATAGATCCCTATGGTGGGCAAAGGATGCTTCCTCAGCCTGTAACATCAAGCTATATAAAGGTTCCCCCAAAAAGTCATATAAAGTCTTTAATCTCGTATAGTAACTTTCAAGGAATAAAATATGATGGCTTAATTCCTATTCTTAATCTTAGTCCAAATAAACACCCCTGAACGCTTCCTAGAAGTTCACGCTCAAAATAGGTGGTTTTCCTCTGGGGGAAAAAAATCCAGAAGTGTAAATATTGACCTCAAAGTTTCAGTTAAGAACTAAAAACCACACAACACATGGCACTGAGGCAGAATTTAAATTACATACCACAAACCACATAATTAACTGAATCTTCTTCCCAAAACTGAAAAAAAAAAAAAGCATAAAATAGCAAGAAGCTAACTGTCAACAATAGGTCTGTTTAGAAAAAACTCAGCAGATGATGAACTGAAATAAGGGTGTAGTTAGTTGCCTTCCCAAACTGCTTAAAGAATAAATTTATTAAGTTTCATTAAAAAGGCTTTGTTAATTTAATTATAAACTGACTTTCCACTTATTCAGCATCCTCCAGGGGAAAAATGTTTCACACAAGTGAATCTTTTCAGCTAAATGAAGTTTATCAACTTAACCACTTTTTTTATGTAGTTATTTTTACAGGGAGAAGACACTAGTATGTATTTTATTTTCCTACTCTTGTAAGGATAGCATTTTGAAAATTACTCAGTAATAGACACTTACTCTTAGACAACTTTATAAATACCGACTGCTGGATTTTAAGCTTATGTGTAATTGTGCCTCCAATGTACACATAAAATATCAGGCACAAACTGTTCAAATTGCTATTCAACCTTATACTAAATGAGCCCAAATTGGTATTAGTTTTTAGTTCTTGTCTATTTTTCAATTTTTCTATTTCTTCCTTAGGTGTCAGGTCATCGACATAGCCATGTCTTTACAGTCCCTCCCTTGATAGCCCCTTCTAATCAGAAAATAAGTTTATTAGATTGTGTCAAAAGCGTTAAGTAGATACCCTATGAAGAAACCACATTAATTTTAATGCATAATTTTGTGACCTCCATTGGGGCCGCTCAAATGATTTGTTTCCTTCCTTTTTCTCAGCTTATTTATACATGCCTTATCTAGTACTTTCAACTATTACAGACATTCCCTCTTAAAAGAAAAGGTAATTAAATATGTGTTTTTAAAGCACACTTCCATCATGTATTGTCATTCAGAGTTCGGCAGACATAAAATAATTTGGTAAACTTTTTACCAATCAAAAAACATTTTCTCTTTACAAAACTTCTTCCTTTCTTGGACGTCAGCTCCTCCCGCTCAAAGAGGGTCTATGAGTAGACCAAAAAACATAAACATAAATGTACAATGTGAAAAAAAAAACAAAACAAAAACCAAAAAAACTCAATAAAACAGAAATACCAGGTCATATTAAATTTCTTTCAGTATTGACACCAGCTTTTAGACACTTGCCCAGTTCTTCAGAAAGGTGGTAGATGATTGTGGTTATTTTAAAGTAAATCAAATTCAAAAATAGCTTCAGGGGCAAAAAAGTGATATAAAGTAATGAAAAAAATGAAAAATAACAAAGTAAAATAGAGCCTTTATGCTTTCTCCCTTTGTACATTAAATTAACCAGAATATTAATGAGCTACAGTTGATTTCATGAGTTACAGTTGATTTCATGATAGGTGCTAGCATTTATCTGATAGCAAAGTAGACTCCAAGCTTAATCCTAACATCATTTAAAGAAGTTTTTTCACTTCCCTAAAGGAATTACCTATCTTTGATGCTAAAGTAGAGGGCAGGGTGGTAGTGGTATCCATGTATATACAGAATTCTCTGCAGTAAAAATGTTAATTCCAAACACAAAAATTTAAGTCTTGGATTAGTTTGCTCTAGGCCTGGTTACATTATCCCTGGCATACTTTTATAAAATGAATGTGCTTAGGACTGTGAGCCAAAGGTCATATTTAAGTTTTTCTAATAGTTTATTTTTTTTATCTCTTAGAAGTGGAAAATAGAGAATATTTGTTGACGATCTCTTCCACATAATTAAACTTGGTACTTTTGAGTTTTAGTTACATTAAAAAAATAAACTTAAGGTACTCCTATTTAGAAATGTGTGTGTGGCAGACACTGTTATGTGTTCCCTAAAGCCACGTTGTTTCTCGTCCTGGACACAAACTAAGTTTTACTTCCCAGCCTCCCTTGTAGTTGAGTGTGGCCATGTGACTCAGTTTCTAGTCAATGGAAGCAGGACAGAAACAATGTATGCCATTTCTAGGCTTCACTCTAAAAACCTCTCAAATGTGATGTTTCCCTCTTTCTCCATCAGCTAGAAGTAAAAGACACCAAGATCCTAGAGCAGAGGCTCTCAACTTCAGCTCCAGGGCAGGGGTAACAAAGTATGGTCCCCATAACAGCCATATCAATAGCACTTGGGAACTTGTGAGAAATGCACATTTTTAGCACCCACCCACACCAGACCTATTAAATCAAAAACTGGGGGTAGGGCCCAAATATGTGATTTAACAAGTCTTCCAGGTCATTCTAATAAACATTAAAGTTTGAAGCACTGTTCTAGAGGTTCAATGAGCCACAATTTAGAAAGGGTATGAATCCCTGAGTCACAGCATGTAGGCTATCCACCAAACACCGTACTGTACTGTTCTCTGAGAAATAAAATTTTATTATTTTGAACTACAGAGATTTTAGAGCTCATTATAGCAGCAAGTATTACCTTAAATCTACCTGATACATACATTTAATAATATCTATTAGAAGTGAACTTGGTTTATCTGAAAAACACTTAGGATAAATTTGCAATGCACAGGGATAACAAAGTAAGTTACATATATAAAATGGGCTTGTTATATAGTAAGAAGTTTGAAACTTTTTTTTTTGAAGAACTTGGAGGACAATATGCTAGGTGAAATAAGCCAGTCACAAAAGGACAAATACTGTGTGATTTCAATTATATGAGGGTATCTACAGTAGTCAAATTCAGGGGCACCTGGCTGGCTCAGTCAGTGGAGCATGCAACTCTTGATCTCGAGGTTGTGGGTTCAAGTCCCAGAGTGGATATAGAGATTACTTAAAAATAAAATCTTTAAAATTTAAAAAATAAAATCTTAAAAATTAATTAATTAAAGTAGTCAAATTCATAGATATAAGAGAGAAGAACAGCAGTTCCCAAGGGTTAAGGGAAAGGGGCAAAGGAGAATTGTTTAATGAATATAGTTTTAGTTCTACGAGATGAAAAGATTCTAAAGATCTGTTTTACAACATTGTAAATACACTTAACACTACTGAACTGTATTTTTAAAAATGGTTAAGATGGTAAAATTTATGATATGTGTTTTTACCACAATGAAAATATTAATCAAAAAAAGACTACATATCTCCTTTTACTGGCCTTGCCAATACTCTTTTACTCTTGCCCAAAGTAATTCCAAAGTCTACTACATGAAAATAATTTAGAGAACCAATATTGACTCATCACCCAATTATAAAAATAATAGTCAGGTAGTTGCTCTAAAAATATAAATGCTTAAATTAAAACTAAATAAAAAATCTGCAGTACAATTTTACAGCTCTCAACATGTTAGTTGTTGTCTGAGTTTAACTACACCAAATTAGAAAATTAACCATAAGCTAGGATATCATTTTCTAGTTTTTCAGGGTAATCTAAAAGCCCATACAAAATGCTTTCTTTTGATTCTAGCATGAAGTTTTGGAGACTACAAATTGCTGGGGTTTTTGTATGCAACTATGAATGTTAAGAATAAAATACATATTAAAAATTCATCCAAGAAAACACTGTGTATCATCTTTACCAACTTGAGTGTAATTTTATCAGTTTTTTCCCCTCTGAAAAGGATCCAGATAAAAAATGTGAATGCCTCAGGGTCAAATTATATTATGTAAAAGTTGATAGACTATCTCTAGAAAGCAGCTTAGCTATACTTATTTTTAAAAGTCTATATTCTTGGGCCTACCTAACTTCACTTTTGGAAATTTGTCTTAAATAACCCAGAATACAGATTTAACCACAAAGATTTTATCACATTACTAAGCAAATAGGGTATCGTTCCACTATTATTAGGCATTTATATTATATAAATACTGGTACATGGACACAATAAGTTAGGCTGCCTTTAGAAATCATTTACAGAATGTCATTTTTAATTACCTTTGATATAAGCATTATGGGGAGGAAAAAAACAAAGCACAAAATTGTTTACGGTTGTGCCAAGTAACATCTATAGTCTTCTCTGGGTAATAAGATTGCAGGCAAGTTTTATTTCCTTCCTTTGGTAGTCTATGATATTTTCTTAACTTCAAACAATGAACATGTATTACTGTATAATATTTTAAAAAATTATGTCCCCCCCCCACTGCCAATATTAGATATAGTAAATTACTATCATAAGATACATATAGGGTGGTGGGATAACAAATAAGTTTTACTCTGTTTCTGGCATTCATATCTGTAATTCTGTAACTCACTTCATGATAGAATACTTCATTATTTTGCAGAAAGCACAAATTATTGTCAAGATAAGTGAAAACCAGTAATATCGAATAAAGATACAAAATCATTTATCTTTTAATTCTAATCTAACCTCTGTAAACAATGCAAAAAAGCCGAATTAAGTTCAATCAAAAAAGATTAGAATCTACCAAACAAGATAATCACAAAATAGCCAACAAAAGTTATCAGGTAATTTCAGAAGGTATGAGAAGTACTTTATCAAGCATTCCTAATTTTCAAGAATGACTTATCAAAAGATGCTGTTATTTGAAAAACAAGTATATTTTATCCCTTCTTTATCATAGTTCTAATTTCCAGTAGCTCCTTAGTGGTAAAAAAGTGTTGGATAAAAGTAAAATAATGCTTCACAATTAGGAACAAAGATCCCCTAAGACTTCAGCTCAATAAGAAAAACAGGACAGAGATACGTTCTTAAGAATTTGTCCATCCCAAAAATAAGCTAAAAGGAAGTAATTAAATCAAAGCTTTGGGCCTAAATAATAATATAAACCACCAAATAAGCAACTATTTGAAATAAACCTTTAATTCAAAGACTGATGATCACCTGGGTGGCACCTTTAAAGATAATCTTACCATGGGAGGGGAAAGGAGGGAAGGTTACATAATCTTTTTAGGTACTCTGCCTCATTATTTTGCTAAAATTTGTGCAGCATTTCAATACTGTAGCAACATTTCAGCCACTAGGTGGCAGGTAAAAAAAATGAAACAGCTAAAAAACAAAATGCAAGCAAAGCATGCAGGTGCAAATTAAGTTACTGACTAGGGTAAGAGATCAAAGGTACCAACAACCCAACTCTTTCAATTCTACAGCAACTGCCAAGAAGTGTGATTAAATGAAGAACATCCAAAGTAGGACTGGCCTTGCCAAGGTTGGGTCTGAAGACCGTCTTCTAAGAAAATTGAGATTTGGACCGTGAGTGATTCACACTATAAGGCCAAGGAATCAATCAGAAATGAGTCTGGGGAAGAAGGGCTCAAAGATGAAGGAAGAAAATCCCATTTCTTGAGTTTAGTGGAGGTGTGGAATAAAAGAAGAAACTATCCAAAGCTAGAGAGAACCCACCCACCACCATCCTCACACTCCACAACCTTATCTCCAAAATACTATCCACACTGTCTGAAATGCCACGTAGAAGTACAGAACACTAACAACATAAACAGACCCCAATATATACACAAAAATAAAACTATTCTCCAAGAATATGCACCAATTAAGGTTATCAAATTTTAATATCATGGAGACATGACTAGATCACAGTAAACTGTATGATGAACATATGGGTTCATCTACATGGTAGTTATAAAGGTCAATTTGGAATTTTGACTCCAGTACATGGGAAGAAAATGCCCCACCCATAAACATGAGTATCAGATCCGTGAAACCAAGAGTCTTAAAACAGAGACAGATGCATCAATGTGTCACAGTCTGATGACATCAGTCATTAAGATAATATAACTAATTCCCCTGGGCTCTGATTCTAAGCTTAATAGACAACCTGCTTATTATAAATTTGTCTTCCCATATATATTAATGCAATGTTTTCTACCTTTCCTCTCCAACATAACTAAAGGGGTCAATATAATCCCAACACTAACAGTGATTCACTAGGGCAGTCATTTTTAACCAGGAGGCATTCCACATATTAAAATTCCCAAGGGATTGTTTATCATTTTATAAAACACCCTAAAACTGTGAGATTCTTATGAGTTCCTTCCACTGGTTGAGAATTATGGACCTCCACAGAGAATAAATTGACCTAATTTGGTGAATCTGATAATTACATTTCTCTCTACAAATTAAAATTTTTGGCATTTTGGTTTTTATATATCAGTTTCTGCACCCCAGATTAATTATAGGTATACTGAAAGGCAGAGATGTCTCTTTGATGTGCCAAAGAATCAGTTACACATATTGAATATAAGTTAGAAGCTTATGACACTGAAACCAGAATGGGCCTTAAATGGAGGTTAACTAATCCAATCTAGTCTAACATTCTCTCAATGAAAGAATCCCTTCTGTATTTCTGACATTGGTTTACTTTGTCTACTTCCTACCTAACACCTGAGAAATAACTGCACTGATAGTTTACCCCAAAAATGAGGGGGAAAGAGGTGTTTTTAGAACATATATATCTCATTTCTTTTTTTTTTTTTTTTTAAGATTTTATTTATTTGACAGAGACACAGCAAGAGAGGGAACACAAGCAGGGGGAGTGGGAGAGGGAGAAGCAGGGAGAGGGAACACAAGCAGGGGGAGTGCGAGAGGGAGAAGAAGGGAGAGGGAACACAAGCAGGAGGAGTGGGAGAGGGAGAAGCAGGTTTCCTGCTGAGCAGGGAGCCCAGGGGCTCGATCCCAGGACCCCGGGATCATGACTTGAGCCGAAGGCAGACGCTTAACAAATGAGCCACCCAGGCACCCCATATATATATATATATATATCTCATTTCTAAAGGTAAGCAAACCTGAGCAGGGCACTTCAGTGAAAGAGGCCACAAGACATACTTTGGAAGATAAAAATGCAGAGTGGAGGAAAGACAGAACACCCAAAGGAAAATGACAAAATGACCTGAACAGGGACTTCACAAAAGAAATCCAAATGGCAAATAAATTAATTAAATAAAGGAGCACAATCTCATAAGCAGTCAAAGAAATACAAATTAAAAACATAGGGGCGCCTGGGTGGCTCAGTCATTGGGCGTCTGCCTTCGGCTCAGGTCATGATCCCGGGGTCCTGGGATCGAGGCCCGCATCGGGCTCCCTGCTCAGCGGGGAGTCTGCTTCTCCCTCTCCCACTCCCCCTGCTTGTGTTCCCTCTTTCACTGTGTCTCTCTCTGTCAAATAAATAAATAAAAATTTAAAAAAAAAATTAAAAACATGAAAGATATTAAACACCCAACAGAATGGCAAAAATTAGGAAACTGGATAATAACCACTTTGGAAAACAGGCATCATACAAATAGCCCACCAACCAGGGATTTTACTTCTTATTCCTAGAGAAACTCTTGCATGCGTGCACCAGGATTCATGTTCGTAATAGGGCTGTTTTTACAGAAACTAAATTAGAAATCACTCAAAAATTGGTCAAAAGTATAGAATAGACAAATAGCCATGTGTGAATACAACTGAATACTATATGGGAATGAAAATGCACAAACTGCAACCGTATGCAAAAATATAGACAAATTTCATACTTAATAATCAAAAAAAGAAAGAAGAAAAAGATTGCAAACAGGTGATTTCATTTATATAACATTCAAAAACAGACAAAACTAAATTATATTTCTTAGAGATATATTCACATACAGTCAAATTATTTCTAGAAAGCAGAGGAAGTATTATTGCAGGAGTTATTTTATGTGATTGATTACCCCTAGCAGTTGTTACCCTAGGAAAGGAGATACTGTGACCTAAGGACAAACAGGGACTTCTAGAATATCAGTAATATTCTATTTCTTGACCTGGCTAATGATTAGCTTTCCAATTGTTCTTCAAACTATAAATAAGTTTCCTATACTTGTCTATAGTTATATCATGTGTCAATAAAAAATGTTGAAAGAAAGGGCGCCTGGGTGGCTCAGTTGGTTAAGCGACTGCCTTCGGCTCAGGTCATGATCCTGGAGTCCCGGGATCGAGTCCCGCATCAGGCTTCCTGCTCAGCAGGGGGTCTGCCTCTCTCTCTGACCCTCCCCCCTCTCATGCTCTCTATCTCATTCTCTCTCTCAAATAAATAAATAAAATCTTAAAAAAAAAAAATGTTGAAAGAAAGAAGCAAATAAATTTGCCCACTTTAAAATTCTACTTAAGGCTAATCTTGCCTTTCCCCACAGACCAGACTGAAATTCTATTTCTTAAAAAAGTGGAGTCCATATGGAAAGGAAGTCCCTTCAAGATTTAATCCTGAATTATTCTAAGGATCAGAGTGTACTAAGCTGCACCCCTAAAGTTAACTATGCTTGACAAATCAGTGTGTGAGAAAATATTTTTGGTTATTCAAAACCATATATCCTCAAAGTCTACAGAATATCTCGCTAATGATCTACATTTTAAATACTCAATTATTATTCCCAGATTCCCTTATACCAACAGCTAAATTTGAAAACATAGACATTTTTGTTCAATCCTCCATCTTCCTCAATTCTAACAAAGTAAGTTTCTAGAACACATTTCCATTTTGAAGATTTCTGCTATGCTGCTTTCAATTTCAAATCTCATTTCTCCAGAAATGAAATCTTAGCAATCAGATCTCTTTCCTTCATACACATACAATAAAAAATTTTGCAAAAAAACCAAAATTTAACTGTTATTCCTTCTTTCTTATTTGCAATGTAGAATGGAAAGTCCTGGGAAATTGACAGTTGTGTCCAGGGTGAAAGTCTGGCAAGAATGAAAAGTACAAAGAAATAAGAAGATAAATGCTTCTCTCTAATACAGAAGGCTCAAAAGGTAAACTGATAGGGGCACCTGGCTGGCTCAGTTGTTTTAAGCGGCTACCTTCAGCTCAGGTCATGATCTCAGGATCCTGGGATCGAGCCCCATATCGGGGGGGGGGGGGGGGGGGTCCCTGCTCAGTGGGGAGCCTGCTTCTCCCTCTCCTCCCCGTTCCTGCTCTCTCAGTGTCTCTCCCTCTTTCAAATAAATAAATGAAATCTTTATTTAAAAAAAAAAGGTAAACTAATAAAATTCAGTTACTGGGTAGTTTTTTTTGGTCTTTGTTTTCCTTGTTCGCTTGTTTTTAAACAAAATGTAAAAAGCTACTCAAGGAATTTAATTTGCCATTAGATTTTTTTAACTTTTTAATTAATTTTTAAAAACTCTTAAAATTCTACTTAGATGCAATGAGTACATAAATCTTAAGTGCACAGCTCAATGAATGTTTATACACACACACACACACATATACACACACATCCATGTATGAAGATGAAGATACAGACTTAAAGCTAGATGTGAAAATGTTATTAGGAAAAAAACCCAAAAACCCAAAAGGTTAAATACCACTGGTCCTCTAAAGCAATAGATATTCATTTAGTTAACTTTTTTTTCATACCTCACAGTCACCTTGAGCACTTTGAACATTGCACCACCTGGCAACAGGTTCAGGAACCACTTCCCAATCCTCGCAGACCTGTTTTAGGATATTCACAAATGTTGTCTTCCCTGAAGCTGTTGTGAGAGGAAAAGGAAAATTAAAGAAGGAGACTAAGAACTAGACTTAGAAAAAAAAAAAGTCAAAATAGACATTAGCTTTTTCAAAATTTATACTAGCAAACAATACAAAAAACAAAAATACTCAATTTCCCAAACTTTCTCTTTAGATTTGTTTCAGTGAAAACTAAAAGGGTCCCCACCCACTTGTATTAAGCACATTTGTTATTGTTTTTAGTTTATCAAAGCCACGGAATAGAAGAATTTAAAATCTGGTGTAACTTCGGCAACGTGTTATGGCAGAAAAAAAAAAAATCCTAGTCCTAGCCTCACTTTCCTTAACTAAGTAATTAGAGATAACTGTGGGAAATGGTTAAGGCTATTCTTCCACTTAATTAGATATGTGATTTTGGGCAAGTCACTGAATCTCTCTGAGCCTGTTTCTTCATAATACAATGGAAATAATAATACCCTCTTTATGGAAACTGTTGTGATAAACAAGCTATGACTACAGTGACAATCATTACAGGCTCTTGCATTTCCAAAATTTTTCTGTCTACTGGCTCTATTCTCTGTTTACAAACTTAAGTCTTTCCTATCTAAAACCAACTTAGAAACAGCCAAATGAACTATAAAATCAATATAAAGATGTATCCAATACCCAGAGTTTTACAATGAGAATTAGTATGATTATATGACACTAATTATATAACTATACAACATTAAGCCATAGTACCTAACAGAAATTATAAAAACAGTTTTGCAAAGACCCTTATAAGGAATAGCCATGTTTCCTCTGCTTCACTTTCATGGTCCTGTGCACTTATCCAACCCTTTAAAAAAAAGTTGTATGTACATTGCTCCTCCCTGATCATTCACTAGATTCTGAGACACCTATATGGAAAATAACGGAAATAGTTCAGGTATAATCAGGACATATTATATTCACTATTTTAATATTACTTGGGAATACATTCCATTTAACAGTAGGGAAAGTCTTAACCTAGAATTTTATAGGGTGTAGCAACAATCCCAATGACCACCACACCCTTCTTATCTGAAGTCACCAAAAGTGGTTATATTAGACATCTCTGGTCAACATAATGTATTCTCTCTTTCTCACTCTCTATGTGTCTCCATATGTATATAAAAATACACACACATAGATTAAAAGATAAAAAAGCATCTTCTATAAGCTTACAAGGAAAGCTTCCTCATCCTTATAAAATGGGATCCAAAGAGGGCAAAAAGAACTTACTTTTGACTTGAATAACTATATTCAAACCTAGGACATTACATAGGCAATAGAAAAGAAGAAAAAAAACAGAACTTTAACAGATCACACATAGAGGGACGCCTGGGTAGCTCAATCGGTTGAGTGTCTGACTCTTGGTTTTGGCTCAGGTCATGATCTCATGGGTCATGGGATCAAGCCCCATGTCAGGAATCAAGCTCAGTGGGGAGTCTGCTTGAAGATTCTCTCCCTCTGTCCCTCTCCCCCACTTTCTCTCTCAATAAATTTTTTTTTTTTTAAAAAAGATCACACATAGAGCAAAAACAGGGATGGGGAGGAAGGGGGTCAATAAGAAGGTAACATAGAAAAGAGAACTGCTGAGAAGCAAAACAAAGTCATATTATCCCCACAGGATAGGAGAAAAGGTATTAAGGATAAACTAGATGACCATTAGATTTAATCATGGGAAAAAGACTGGTGACCGCAGATTTCGTATGGAGCATTTAGAATGGTAAGCAGAAGCATATAAAATGATCACTGGACATTCACTGAGGTAGACGGAAGAAGGAAAGGAAAACATGATGTTCAGAAAGAGGATCCAATCTGGACACCTGGGTGGCTCAGTTGGTTAAGTGTCTGCCTTTGGCTCAGGTCATGATCCCAGCGTCCTGGGATCGAATCCCACATCAGGCTCCTTGCTCAGTGGGGAGCCTGCCTCTCCCTCTGCCTGCTGCTCCCCCTGCTTGTGCTCTCTCTCTCTCTGACAAAAAAGTAAAATCTTTAAAAAAAAAAAAGAAAGATGATCCAAGGAACACATGAAAAAATCAGGCATCAGCCAGAATCTGAAAGCATTTAAAGCTAGAACATTCAGCTGTCTTCTGACATGCCTACAAACAGAAAAATTTCATGTGATCATACTCCAAAATTTTAAGAGCAAAAACAGCTATTCTTTAAAATTACTCTTCAGTTCAAGCAGAGTAACAACAGTTACCTGTAGTTCCCAATCAGATTAATATCTAGTTCCTTAACTTTTTGGGGGGAAAGTGGGGGGCTAGAAAATAAGCCAATTAATAAATTAATATTCTATGAAAGCAAAGGAGAACAAGGACCAAAGACACTGATGTTAATACTTTAAAAGTCATGGGACCTAACAGAATTACTAATGCCAACCAGGTATTACGATGCCAAAAATCATCTATACAAACTATTAAGATGAAAAGAAGCAGGGAGGGCCTCCATAAATCTAATACAAGGGAGTATTTTAGCAACAGAGAACATGAGAAGATAAGTTACTGAGTATAAAACTAAAATGACCAGTTAAAGTTTAAATTCTAGGAATCACTAAATAGTCTTCTACACACATATTAGCAATTTGTACATTTATACTTATTTGGGTCTGGCAAATAAGGTGGAAGGGACAGGAACAACAGTGCTAGCACATTAACAGCAACTGACAAAGCCTCAGCATCAGGAAGACAGTAAGTGGTAAGGGCGCCTGGGTGGCTCAGTAGGTTAAGCAACTGCCTTCGGCTCAGGTCATGATCCTGGAGTCCTGGGATCGAGTCCCATACCGGGCTCCCTGCTTGGCAGGGAGTCTGCTTTGCCCTCTGACCCTCCCCCCTCTCATGTGCTCTCTCTCTCAAATAAATAAATAAAATCTTAAAAAAAAAAAAAGTAAATGGTAAGGAACATAACCCATCTAAATAGCAAATTGTTATCTTACAGAAACAAACATCCAGTGTTACCAGATCTTCAGATATTTTAAGAAATGCCAAGAATCTAGATGTTCACAAGAAATCTCAAAATTTTTAAATGCTAGTAATTCATTAAAATTTTTTTTTCAAATCTATGCAGGCCACTATTGTGCAAATGCAAGCCACCAGTTTGCAACTCCTTCCAGTGTAGGTAATGGAGAAATCAGAGAATTTTAAGTAGGGGATAACACAATTAGATTTGTATATAGAAAGTCTGCTCTGGAGCTAGTTAAGAGAAACTGGAGATGGGGTGACATATTAGGAAATTATTTCAGGTGCTGGGAAGATTAAAGATGCTTGGGGAGTAGTAACTTTCTAGATATGATATGTTGCTTAATTGGATTTAAGAAAGGGAAGGGGATTAATTCATTGTGGTATTGATCTGAAGGGTTGTTCATTTAAATTTACTTTTGAAATGGCTGCTCAACTACTTCCTCCTTTACATATGTTCTTCTTTATCCAATATGTAGCTATGAGGAACCCTACTAGTAAACTGAATTCAACTTCAAAGAACTTATCATAAGAGGAAATGAGAGTCTATTATAGGGACCTTTTACACTGGTGCCTGAATACTGGAGCAAGGCAACAAGATCTCCTCTTTAAGAGCGTGTTCAGCAATTTTCTACTCCTTGGAATGCTGCTATAGCATCTGCTTTGCCCCATCTTTTTAAAGAAGTACAAGAGCTTTGAATGTGGTAAGAATTAAAAAACATTTGCTGTATGCATGAATGGCTAGTACCCAACTTGGAGCCAAAAAAATTCTATCAGAACAGGAAGTGTCAGGCATAGGTTTCCTGTGGTAGGAAATACAAAAGAATTTAAGTTCAGATGTACCTTGCAAAATGACATGCATGGTATAGTCTGCCCTCATCTGGGTTAGGAACAGAAACAGTACTGGTCTTTGAATAAAAAGCCAGTGTTTACTTGGATGTGGGAGCAGGGGTGAGGAACGCCATGATATTAAGATCATTAAAAAAACTCTTCCCTTGGGGCCCCTGGGTGGCTCAGTCGTTAAGCTTCTGCCTTCGGCTCAGGTCCTGATCCCGGCATCCTGGGATCGAGCCCCGCATCAGGTTCCCTGTTCCGCGGGAAGCCTGCTTCTCCCTCTCCCACTCCCCCTGCTTGTGTTCCCTCTCTCACTGTGTCTCTCTCTGTCAAATAAAGAGAATCTTTAAAAAAACAAACAAAAAAAACCTCTTGCCTTGTACTTCAATGTTTAGAGCCATTTTATCCATAATCGTTAAAACTGGAAATCATCCAAATGTTCACAATTGGGAAGAGATAAACTGTGGTATATCCATGCAATGGAATACTACTCAGCAAAAAAAGAGAACTACAGATACAAGCAATATGCTAAAATAAAAGCGTTATGCTAAATAAAAGAAGCGAGACACAAAAGGCTACATACTCTGTCGTTCCATTTATAAGACATTCTGGAAAAAGGCAAAACTTACAGAAACAGAAACCAGATCAGTGGTTGCCAAGGGGTAGGAATGCAGAGGGAGCTGACTACAAAAGAGCACCAGGGAACTTTTTGAGGTGATAAAAATGTACTGAATCTTGATCATGATGGTAGTAAAAGAGCATTATATGTTTGTCATACCTCATTGAAGAGGACACCTAAAAAAGGATAATTTAATGTATGTAAATTACACCTCAAGAACACACACACACACACACACCCTCAATACAAAAACAAAACCAAAAACAACCCTTCCCTTTGCGCAATCCCAACAAGGGGAGGAAACTGGCCCAAAGTGCACCTTAACGAGGCCTGAAGGCCCGGGCGTGCACGAACTGACGCCCTGGGGCCACCGCCACCTTCGGGGAACGGGACAGAAGCTGGGCAGGACAGGGCAAAATGATTTCGGAGCGAAGGGAATTCGAGGCCGTGTCCGCATCTACATAGCCAGGCTGGAAGAAAGCCCTCACTGAGGAGCAGCAGAGATGCAGCGAAGGAGCGCTGCCGCCGCCGCCGCGGCTCCCCTGCTTTGGGAACATTTCCCGAGGCTCCTTACCGATGTTCCCTTCGATGGCAATTTTCTTGATGCGGGTCCCCTCAGAGCCAGTCGCGGGAGATGGGCAGCTCCTCTTCGGTGGGGTGGCCATTCTGGTCTTGTGGCGGCCCGGAGCGCATCCAGCAGGGAGGGCTGGGAAGTGGCCACAGGTGCGCGCACTGATGCTCACACCACTGCCGAACGTGACCTGACACGCAAGCTGAGCTCTCGCCTGCAGCAGGTTCTCCAGCCGCCGGGTCCTGGGTTTGATTTTGGCGCGCGGAGGCAGCTGCCGATGGGGGCGGGACTGCGGCGCGGCCGCCCGCCCAGCCGGGAAGCCACGCCCCTTCCCTCTCCCCGAGCTGGCGAAGCCCCTCGGCCTTCGACGCCGCGGGCGGGGCCTCTGCGTGCGCGCTCGGCACGTCGGGTCACGCGGGAGCACAGGGTGGGACCGCGCGCGCAATGGAGCGCCTCTGCCCGGGACTCGGGGCGGGCGTTCCGGAGAGCTGTGGAACCAAGGGTGACCGCCGAAGCTGGAGGGCGAGCGAGGGCAGGGGGTGCCACCTGCCTTCGTCACCAGGTGTGGGCCGGCCCCGACTTTGGAGAACTGGCCTTTCCAGTGGGGCCTGTGGAGATAAACAGAGCGTCTAGAACAGAACTGACTGGGAAGCTGTATGAGGTGGAAAAATCAAACGGGTTACCCTGTGTAGTCAGCCTGTAGGACAACCATCAGGCTAAAGTGCCGCTGGGCACCCCAGCCCTCAGGAAATGTATGGCACTCTTGCTGCGTGCCAGGCACTGTTTTGAGAGCTGTTCTTGAATTAACTCGCAGTCCAGTGCGGGAAGTCCCACCGTTAGCCCGATTTATCAGTGAGGAAACAGGCACTGAGAGGCCACTTGTTCAAAGTCTCAAAGGCAGTGAGTGGATCTGATAGGAATTTACGCAGTCAGACGCCACTACACAGCAAGCTTTTCCTGATCTCAAACCCGTCTCCATTTGAGTCCCATTTATGTTGAAAGAGAATATGCCACCCCAAAATACGCCACTACGGCATACAGATTATTTCGAAGTAAAGGTACTTTAGAAATAGTGCAAGGATACTCTGCCCCTCCTTTGTCCCCACTAAAAGGAGATGAATCTATGTGAAAGGTATCCCCCCTGTACCAGAAGGGTAGAAGGCCTCCTTATGGCCAGATAGGGAATTTAGGGCCGAGAAGGCCTATTAACAAACCTTGCTACTTCACCCTTTTATTACCCCAAACCCAAACCCCTTTGTCTTGTCAATTCTAATTTATTGTTTGTCTAAAAGATACAATGACCTACTTTGGTCATTCCTTTGATTTTCCTATGTTTATGGAGCTTCTCTCTCTCTCTATATATATACAATTAAATTTGGTTTCCTCCTGTTGATCTGTCTTGTGTCAATGCAACTATTAGATCAGGCAAAGAACTTAGAAGGGAAGAAGGGAAAAATTTTCTGCTCCTACAATGCTATTGGAAGTTACCACACTGGGTGGGTTTCTGTTCAGCATGAATATAGATAGCTTAATTTTGCATGCCCTACACCTGGCACATAGTTAACAAATGCTGAATTTTTGAATGCACACCTCTGTGCCATGAACTTTGCTAGACGACTTATCTAGCTGGGATAGATACAGTGTAGAAACACCCAGAATTTGGGGCGCCCGGGTGGCTCAGTCGTTGGGCGTCTGCCTTCGGCTCCAGTCATTGTCCCAGGGTCCTGGGATCAAGCTCCACCGGGGGCCTGCTTCTCCTTCTCCCACTCCTCCTGCTTGTGTTCCCTCTCTCGCTGTGTCCCTGTCAAATAAATAAATAAAATCTTAAAAAAAAAAAAAAACCACCCAGAATTCATTTTTAATCTTGGCAAAGATCTAGTAAACACACTACCCAGTCTAGAAGTTCCTGAGTTCAAATGGTCTACAGAAACCAAAGGCCGTGTTACTCTTTTTTTACCTTGCAGTTACCATCAGACCTGAAATGCATCTTAATGGTAGAGTCAGAAGGGGTGTAAACGGTGAATCCATTCTGAGAAACAGAAGGCAGAAATCAAAATGTGAATTCATGGGGAATTCTAGAATAAAAACAGCAAAAATCATTTTGTTAACATCCCTGTAATTATTTTATTGTTTATTACTTTTGTTTATCCCCCTAGGGATTAGCAGCAGGATCCTTGAAATGAAAAAGCCTGAACGCTTGTCATCGGGGATGGTAAGGAAGCCAGGGAAGCCACAGGGTGTTATATTCCACACCCAAGCTTAGAAAACCCATGAAATGGTAAAGATATTGGCAGTACAGAGAGAGGAGTAAGGCAGGGTGAATGAGACCTTCAAACAGGAGGAAAGTAGAAGAAAAGAAATTCCATATGGAACTGATAAAGATGTGTAGGTTTCAGAAATAGGAAAACCCGTGTGGTTTCCACAAAAGAAAAGTAGTATAATGCAGAGATTGAGGGGTTTAAGCAGTGGAAAATTAAAAACTGGTTTCAAATTCCAGCTCTGCCAGATTCTGGCTGTGAGAACTTGAGTTCCTCAAAGCTTGAAAGTGTTCCTTAAAAACACGAAGTCGATGGGGCAGAGAAGGAAACCCGGCTTTCCTGGCATCAGGTTCAGCATAATTTACGATTTTCCTAAATAACCTTTGGATAATGCAAGGAAGAGATAAGAGAAAAGCACTTTTAAAATCTCCTTGATTTTTGGGGCACCTCAGTGGCTCAGTCAAGTAACTCTTGGTTTCAGCTCAGGTCGTGATCTCAGGGCCCTGATCTCAGGGTCATGAGATAGAGCCCTGCATTGGGCTCCGGGCTTGGCCCAGAGTCCGCTTGAGATTCTTTCCTCCTCTGTTCCTCCTTCTGCTTGCACTCTCTCTCTAAAATAAATAAAATCTTGAAAAAAAAAAATTCCTTGATTTTATCCACAACCCCTTATCTGAAACCCTTGCAGCCAGATGTTTCAGAATGCAAAAATTTTTGGATTTTAGAAAAGAAATTTACAATCGTGTAGTACATATATATATAACCATCCCTTACCCTCCTGCAGAGGTGTTAAATACACAGATAATTTGCAGTGAAACACAGATTTCCCATTAGGTGGGATAAAAACTATTAACTTCAGAACAGGTTAAGTTTGCACTAAATTCAAGAAAATACTTTGTTTTCCATGCTTTTCAGATTTTGGAATTGCAGATAAAAGACAGGGAACACCCAGCCAGTCATGAGCATGCCACCATCTTCACCCTTTCTTGCCAGAAATTTTACAACTCCTTCAATCTGGGAATTCCTTTTCTTCTGTGGGAATGCTGGTATAACTAAGGACATGATCTTGACATAGAGGTTTATTAAGAAAACTCTAAACCGACTCAGAAAATGAGAACAAAGGGAAAAAAAAAAGAAAGTCCCTGAACATTGATAAGTAGTGGTTACAGCCCATGCGTTTGTACACACCAACCCAACAACTTCTGTAAAATGATATTGATTGACTTAATAAGCTTGGTTATAATATACTCCTTGTAACCTTCATTATTGCCTAGAAACACATGAATGCAGAAGGCATCATAACAGCAAGAGTGGGGAGTCAGGGTGCTTCCAGCAAATCTGAAGTGCAATAGCAAAATAACAAGCTAGAAGGGCATAGCAGGGAGCCATCAATCCTATATAGCCCCTTATCAAAGCTATATTACACTGCATGCTTGTAAAGGTAAACTTAGGTCATCAAGAAATTGTGACATTGTACTCATTAAGCTGTTTAAAACAGGAGTATAACATTTATTAAACGTGGTTGCTTAAAGGAATATTTAGAACTTGATACCACAATTCATCAATCCAAGTAATATTATATAATGAAGAATTAACTATTTAAATTTAGTACAATAGAGGCAAATGACCTAATTACCAAAATATAGTTAATTTTTACATGGGTATGTATTTCTTTATACACAGTGGATGCTTTGTAGATACTGTATGTGCAAAATAACAAGGTGTTTTTATTTAAAGTATGCAGGCACAAATCCTATCAGCATGGACTAATATTTCTACTCCTAATCTTTTCTACAATACCAATTGGTGACACTGGGCGACTGTGGACCTGACTGTCCAAACACAAATGCCTCTAAACATAAATATCTGTAAATAATTAAACACTCTGAGAATACTCTAAAATACACAATTCCTTTTGGAATTTAGGTATCAGGGCAAAATGAAGATTCTCCAATACTGCTTATTAATATTCTTTAATGGCCTATAATGAAAACAAAATATTAGATAAAAGCTTGATAGAAAGGCCAACAAATAATTATTTTGCTAACTGTTCTCCTGGCAGTAGAATATTTAAAGAAAACAAACAAAAGCATTGGCTTCAAGGTCAAGCCTATTTGGGTTTTTAAATCCTAGTCCTAATCAGTGACTTACACAATTCCTGAGCTTCAGTTTTCTAGTATGTAAGACAATGAGATACTAACCTCTGGGGTGGTTGTGAACCTTATTAAAAATAATGCCTAACAGGGACACCTGGGTGGCTCAGTCGGTTAAGTATCCGGCTCTTGGTTTCGGCTCAGGTCATAATCTCATGGGTTGTGGGATGGAGCCCCACGTCGGGCTCCACGTTCAGCGAGGAGTCTGCTTCAAGATTCTCTCTCTCTGCCCATCCTCCAACTCACATGTACGCATGCATGTGCGCTTTCTCTAAAATAAATAAATCTTTAAAATAATGCCTAACAAATTTTAAATGTCCAACATATTCCATACTTTCAGTATTTCCCTAGGAATGTGTTTAATGTGAGAACATCTATAGCAAAAATAATCAGTAATGCAAAGTCAGGATTCATGGCCAAACAGAACTATTTATTAATTTTTTAAATAAACATTCAGTTTCTTCCTTTAAAAAAAAAAACCTAGAATTTAAATATTTCCCATCCCATCACATACAAGTCTGTATACATTATTTACATCTCTCAATTAAACATATGACAGATTTTCTGACATTCAGTATCCCCTTTTAAAATAAAATGATGAAGCAGTTAAACTTTGATCACTAATAACTAGAATTTGAGTAATCTTGGCACAGTTTTCAATATAGTGTTCATGTTGTATTTCCTATTTTAGACCATTTTTCCCCATCCAGCTACTTAAAATAGAGAAAAATTGTGTATCTTCATGAGAGCAGGATCCCTGTCTTTCGCATTCTCTGCATTATTTACACTGTGTGAATGCTGCCACTATGCTTCCATTATATGGCACTGGCAGTATTCAGCTTTTGTCCCCAGAAATGATCTCTATCCAACTTTTAAGTCTTGTCATGTTTATTGTATTATCTCTCAACTAGATTTCATGACAGTTCTTTGATAATTTTAAGTAATAATGTATAGAAAAATTTCAAATAGAACAAAAGTTAAGTGTTCCCCACAGGATTAGGGCCCTTACCACCTTAGTTATGCATGTACAAAAATAACAAATACAATCTAGTGGCTGTAAAAAACTATTTTCCCCTAAAAATAGTTATCTCTGCAGAACAATTTAAGGAGAAACATGTTCTTAACATGAAAATGCACTAATCTATTTTACAACCTGCACAAGTATTTCAGAACAAAATTAAAATGAAAACATGTGTAAAACACTAACATAAGAATGTAATACACAGAAGAAAAATTAAATATTAACAAAAATTTTAAATCACTAATAATCTCAGGTTTAGTGACACAATTTAAATGAAGCTGTCAACCAAAACAAACCAAAAATGCTTATATATGTTGCACCTTCCAACACTTCTGTCAATGTATTGATAGAAAGTACTTCAGAATCACTAACAAGGAGGACCCGCACAATCAACCTACTTCGTTTTCTTAGTGCGATGGGGGGTTGGGAGGTGGTAAGTCAATAGCGTAAGAAGTAACTTAAGGAAAAGGAGATGACAAACATAGAATGAAAAAAGGCCAGTGATTTCAGTATCTTTGAGAATTGTAATCTAAAATTTTCTATTGCACAGCATTACATGCAGAAAAAGAACTTGCATCATACTTGCAAAACTGAGATTATTCAATATTTTAACCTGTATTTTTTCTCCTTTGTCAACATTTAAGTACCAGGTCAGCTATAAATGGAAGACGTGGAACACAGTATTATACCTTTAAAATAAATTATTCTCTATGATTAACTCATTAGAAACATCTTAAAAATTCAAATTGTTTACAGTCAGAATTGCTGTATCTTAAAATTAAACTTTTCCATTAAATCTTGACATATCTTTACCTCTAAATATTAATCTCATACACCATTACACTGATACTGAAAAACAGTAATTCCTATGGGTGAATCTTAACATTATGACAAAACTCTAATATTTAAGTTATTTTAGGAGTGGTTCTTAAAGTACAGATCCAGAATAGCGCTTCTAAAAATTAGGTCTGTTCTTCAGAATATCAGATTAAGGTTCAAAATCAGTTTTCCCCTTGGTATGCAGTCACATTTTCAAATTACAAATATACTTCTGGTCCCACATCTTTTAAAAAGACATTCAAAATTTTAAAGTTATAAACAATGTATGAAATGATTATACAATTTTAAATATTTTATCTGTGATATGCAGGCTTAAAATTCAGCATAATTATTACATAAAATTTATTCCAATTTCTTTGTACAATGATCTGCAGTCTTTAAATTCATTTGTTCATTTGAGTGAAAATATGTTTAAACAGTAAAGGCTGTTGTTACCTTAAGCTACTTCTATCTTAAATATTGGATCCATTTTTTCTTACTATCCCTTTAATCAAAACTATCCTACAGTAGTTGAGACAAAATTCAAAAGTTATCAGGGAAAGAAACAAAAGTAGAAAACAAGAGATAGACTTTGATTTTTTTAATTATTATATTTAGCTGTAAGGTAATTAAACTAAATTTTTAAGAATTAAATAAAACCTATACATCCAAATGATACTTCAAAGTAGTGACATCAAGAAACTATCCCTTTATTAAATGATGCTACCAATGCTCAAAACGTTCTCTCTTGCAAATTTAGAACCTATGGCAGTCTTTTGAACTTCCCTAATGGTTTAGCTCTAAGAAACCAGCAAAGTAGAGTTGGTTTGGTGGCTGAGATAGGTCATATTAAGCTGCCAAAAGTTTTCAGTGCAACTAAAATGATGGAATAGATTTTCTTGCATAGTCATAGACCAATTCTCAAGGCATCTCTAAAAATGTTCCAAAAACGTTACACCTTCAAAACACAGCTGGTAAGAGTAGTGCTCCCCAGGAATCACTCTGAAGATCAACTCTCATTTGGATGTTTAAGGCATGACATGCTTATTTTAAAAGAAAGCCCTACAACGTAATAATTGTATCTCACATATTTTACCATTTCAGTGGTTATCAAAACCTCTCTCAGAGAGGGTGTACATAAAGGTATAAAAGAAATGTCATTTTGCTCTTTTCCCATAAGCAGGGAAAATGCTAATACATAAAATGGAGTTTGGTGATTACATGTAAAATATAAATATCCACACCATCTGTATTTCCTGAAGATAAGAGATTGTAGTGTTTTATCTTTCCTGATAAGCCAGGCAGTAACTCAGTCTGAGATATATTACACACTAAACCTGTCTTCTCCCACCTAATACATTTTATGCTGACCCTTTAGAATTTACAAATGACAAACGGAGAAAGAGCAATCTAAAATCTTTCAATTCAAAGTAAACTGACCACCAAAGCCTCTTCCAGCTAAACTAACACGTGCTACTGTTTTAATGCAGTCTAATGCCATGGTTTTTATGGGAAACAAAATAATCAAGTCAGCAAATGAAATCCAGTAGCACCATCTACTGCTTAGTAACAGATTTTCACTGTTATTAATTTCTCTCCACCACCATTTAAAATCTCTCTCCATCATTTAAAATCATTCCTAAAACTTGCTTCATTTCAAATTTAACCAAAGCATTGTGACAATAATACTATGTTAACTTACTATTTTATATTTTATGCTTTTATTAGTGGCTGAGAAAACCAACTTTTGCTTTATATCTCTGTATAAAGAGCAAGGGGGAAAATCATTATCTTGCTTATTTATAAATTAAGAGATCTGGAAAGAATCTAATACACAATTATATCAAACTCTGCTGTAAAACTGAGATTTGATTCTTATTCTATAAAGGGCATCTTACTAATGCTCATGGGAACTAATCAAAGCAACGTTTTGATAAATCAGTTATTTCTCACATGCTCTGTGAGTGTTTCCTTACCTATAGCCATGTAACACCATGTACAGTTCCAGGCCTCTCCCTGGGAGAACTTCTCTACTTTGTTACCATATATACACTTACACATCTCCTTACTTCCTAATAATACCTCTGTTGAAAGGAATACTCAGAAGCAGGCACCTGAGATTCTGACACAGTGACAACAAACTCCTATCTACATACAGTAGGAAAGTAGGGCCTACTACTGAACATTAATTTATAGAAACATTTTTTCCATTTTTACAGTGTACTACCGTGTAAGGCTTAAAAAGAGCAAGAACAATTTTTCACTGTTCTCTACACTTGGCTATTGCAACCCCTTTGTTACTGGGTTTATATAAAATCAAATGCAGTATGGAAGACTACTTGAAAAACCACGTGCTTCATTTTCATAAATAAATAGGACTCAAAATTATCTGACACCAAATTTTATTTTTGAATCAACCATAGTGGCTGATATTACCTATTTGGATAATAAAAGGTTCGTTTTAAGGAAATCAGCTTGTTCTCATACACAATACCAGTAAGTGTCCAATATATTTGCCTCTGCCAGGCTCTCCTGTTACTTCTACTATTGGTATTGGAGAATGATTGTTAGAAATGAAATGGAGAAAAAGGCAGTTCCTAGTGATCATAATTGCAATGGCATTAAATTGTATCACTGCTCTTGTTATGGCAAAACAAACTGATTTCATAAGATTCCTTCCTAGTGACCATTTTTAGTCTATATAATTTCAGAACAAGATTTCTACTCTACAAGGAAAAAGGTGTGTATTTCAAACTGAAGAAAGAATATATATAGGTAACTGAAGGAGAAAGAGATTTACTAGAAATGACAAAATTAAAACTGGAAGTCTCAAAAAGATATTTCTTGAGAATAAAACTGAAGTAAAAAATGTTAACATTATTTTAAAAACTAAGTTTCTGAACTTTTTACTCATGGGAATAATTTACTAGAGAGTCATGACAAATAAAATGCAGAAGTTAATACTACTGAATTAGCACTTTCATTGTCTGGTATCACTGCAAAGAAAAAGATTTCCTTTCACAGTGGAAAAATTAGAAGTCAGAATGCTTCAAATTGGGCCTATCATAAGCAAAGAAGGTACTGTATCATTTTAAAATGACAGGCAAACACCAGCTCCATTCACTGAATGGAAATGCTGGAGCATGATCAATTTCCCCAAATAGTCCTTAAATTCCATGTTTAACGTCTACACCTAAAATTAATATTTTATTTTTAACTTCTCATGGAAGTTGATTCCTAAAAGGAAGTCTCTAAGACTTTGTTTACAAGAAATTGATTAAAATCTTCATGCCACTCTATTCAAGGATTTTAAGACAAGACTTTTTGAACTTGACTCACCATACTTAATCCCATCTATAGCTCCCCATACAAATTAACCATCCCAACCAAACACACACTCCTATCCATCCCCTCCTCTTCAAAGTAGAAGGGAATTCTGTAGACTTATGGCTCATTTGGCAATTGCTAAGAAACCTCACAGTTCAGCATCACCTCTGAAGATGGCAAACCTATATATAACCTGAATTTTCACACCCACAGTGCAGTTAACATGTAGAAAGAAGCTAAAATGCAATAGGTATTACACGTCAACATCCTCAAGTTTCAGTATCACAGATATCAATAGATGGAAAAAGACCTGCTTGTAGAACTTTAAGCATTTGTTGAACAGAATTACCACCAATATCAAAAATAATACTAATTTTTTATGTTCTACATGCACACCTTTACAAATTGTATTTCTTCAATGTAGTAAAAGCTGGAGATCACCAATTTAGGTAAACTATGGCTTTTATCATAGATATTTTAAAACATGCATCAGTAAGCGCCCTGGGTAGTATTCCTAATATTTCAAGCCCTGTTCAGTTCTATGTCTGT
Source organism: Neomonachus schauinslandi (assembly GCF_002201575.2). Lineage (NCBI taxonomy): Eukaryota > Metazoa > Chordata > Mammalia > Carnivora > Phocidae > Neomonachus > Neomonachus schauinslandi. The sequence goes on from NC_058404.1 coordinate 147,248,100, forward strand.
GCTTTGCACCTCAGAAGTAAGCCTGCCAAGGCACTTAAAAATGTAAGTCTTTTGGGGACTTCAAAAATTGGCCACAATTTACATAACACAGAACCCCCATCCATCAGCAGTCCAATCAAGTAAGCATTTTCTTTCAACACAGAGTATTATCAAAAATTTTGCAAGTAATCAAACCAAGTAAAAAAAAAAAACAAAAAATCTGTATGCCACTAAGACAAAATTTACCCCTATCAAATATATAGAGAATGGTTCTTGGCTTCCTCTAGCAATAGAATATAGTTTCATTTATTCAGAATAAAGAAAAACTAACCCAAACAAGCCCCCCCAAACCTAAGACAAAAACGACCGAAATAAAAATAAAACACAACAAAATCCATATACACTCCACACACTTCATTTGAGGAACAACTTGCACAGCTCTTCATCCTTTTATCTGTCCTTTGAGGTGAGTTTTTCAATCAGTTCTTGGAGTGGTGCAAGTTCTCTTCTATCAATAAGGTTGAATTCCTATGCATGATAAAGGCAGGAAAAAACAGTAAAGATGTATTATTTACGTCTCATTCCAAAGCAGATTCCTATTAACACTTGTTGGAAATTAGCTTTCAAAGTAAATAAAAGTCTAATCTTTTTTTCAATAAAATGTTTTTCTCTTCCCTAGCTGTGTCTTCCTTAGACAAATCACTTAAGCACTTTGGATATTATGTTGTACATGTCTATAATATTAGAGTAAATCCCCCTACCTCATAAAATTACTGTGGGGACTAAATGTGATACTGTGTGTTAACCACTTCATGTAAATCCCTGGCATAACAGTAAGTGAGAGTGCTGCTTCTTGTTAAAAGGGAATAACCTGAGTATCATTTAGATATAGTCAGCCAAATGGGGACCAAAAAATCTAGCATCTTAGGCAAATTTCAGCATTATAAGAAGAGTGAAAGAGTTAACACCTGCAAACTATCATGAAATGGGGTATGAGAATAAGATGAGTAACGTGTAAAGTCCTATAAGAAACAAATTAGGAAGCCTGGATTTAATTTTTGCTTCTTTAAAATTCCACCCCTGTCATTCTGAAGTTCAGTTCTCAACAGATTTCCCCCAAACTATAAAATTGTAAGGCTAATAAATATCGACTGTCTATACTTCTGATCTTCTGCCATAGTGGGGCATTCTGAGTTCCCATTTTCGTTCATTTATTAACATGGTCATATGCCAACCACTATAGTAAATACTGGGGAGAAGCATTAGGGGCATTAAGAGCAAGCCTACCCCTAAGATTTGTGGGATCTGGACTAAGAACACAAATGGATATATATCATATGACTATTAAATTTTACATTAAGCTAATACATTGTTAAATAAAACATGTTCTATTTTCCCGCCTTGACAAATGTGCCTTCATAGTGAGCAAGAAAACAGAATCAAATTTAGAATTCTCAAAATTCCTCAGGATTCTACACTGGAAAGTAGTAACATGAGGAGAGCCTGTCCCTGACCCTCAGCAAATCTCCCTGATCTTCCAACCCCCAGCTCCACCCTGCACTTCAAGGGGCCTCACTTGCAGGAGTGTGACACCTGGCTGATTTATATAGGCCATGGCCAGACACCTTTCACAAACTGCTGCCATCTGACTACCCACTAGCCTAGATCTAGAGGTACATATATCAGAGATATGACTTTCCCTTGAAAGAATGGACCCAAGGATAAGACCCATGCAGACACTGGAAATACAACTGGGACGATGTGGAAAGGAAATGCTGAAGTGTGAGGTACCTAAGCACAAACCAGTGGAATCTGGGAGGTATGTTCTTTGTCCTGTGGGTCCCTTACACTGTAGGGAGTACAGCTAGAGAAGTGCCAGAATAGGGTTCTCTAAGTAGTGAGGCCAGGGCAGAGGCCCCTCTTGCTCAGTCAAGGGGTGACTGTATAATTAATGGACCTACCTTTAAGAAGGCCACAGTGTCTTAAGATATAAAAAGGCTCAGATGTGGTAATGCTGTATTTATCAATCCCCTACTATTTGCTAGGAGTTGAGAGATAACATTGTACTTTATGAGATCATACAGTGATGCATGGGTGGCTCAGCTGGTTGGGAGTCTGACTTCGGCTCAGGTCATGATCTCGGGGTCCTGGGAGCAAGCCCCAAGATGAGACAGGATCCGCACTCAGTAGGGAGTCTGCCTCCCCTCTCCCTCTGTCTCTCCCCCTGCTCATGCTCTTTCTATCTCTTTCTCAAATAAATAAATAAAATCTTAAAAAAAAAAAAAAGGTAAGATCATACAGTAAGATAAAACCCAATCCTAAATCACTAAAACCTGAACATTGGCCATCATGTTCTGCCTAAACCAAAGCACAGAAGCAAACTTTGAAATAACATTTTCTTTGTTTCTATGGGTGTCTGTAGGTGGGATACCATGGTGAAGTAACTGCTTGGAGCAACAGTTTTGGCAAGTTAAGATCTCCTAAAATGTGTTTATATAGGTGAAATTAAGACACAAAATGTGTGTGTTCAGTATGAGAGGTAGGTATAGAGGGAAAATAGACACATTTTTCTTTAGTGGAGATGGGGTAAGGGGAGGGCATTTATAAGTATATGCCCACAGATATAAAAAAAAATTACACAGATTCAAGATTTGGACTTCTGCCTATCATCTACCCTCTCAACCTCCGACAACAACAAAAAAGCTGGTCAGCTTAACCATTTCCACCTCTTTTTCACTCCTGCCTATTAGTGGTCTACACTATAGCAGGATGAAAATATCCAACTTCTCTTAGTCTACACCTCTGAGAACTAAAGGGAGAAGGAAGAGGAGGTCAACCAGAGTCAGAAAAGACTAATGGACCTCTGGAATAGCAACACTCCTTGGGACCTTTTTTTCTTCTTTGGATATAATGAGTAGTACCTAACTTAAAAATTATTCAGAATATGGTTTTAAAAAGGAAGAAAAAAAGGTATTATATACAAAGTCCATTTCCAGGCCAGAATATACTTTAAAAAAAAAAATCTGGGCGCCTGGGTGGCTCAGTTGGTTAAGCGACTGCCTTCGGCTCAGGTCATGATCCTGGAGTCCCGGGATGGAGTCCCACATCGGGCTCCCTGCTCAGCAGGGGGTCTGCTTCTCCCTCTGCCCTCTTCCCTCTCATGCTCTCTGTCTCTCATTCTCTCTCTCAAATAAATAAATAAAATCTTTAAAAAAAAAAAAATCTAGGGTAGACAGGAATTAAGGGTTAAGACGATTAGGAGGAATGCTAATGTGCTAAAGGTACCAAGTTCATCTACAGGCCTGCCAAACTAGCCAGGTTCCTAACTCAGTCCCTCCATATGGCCTGCTAAATGAAGCAAATTCAAAGCAAGACCTCAAAGATCCATTTTAGACTTGCATGCCACCAAACTGGAGATGAATGGAATTCAGAAACAAAAGGCCTTATCATCATGGTAAGTATAAAAGAGGATAAAGACTAGACAGAGAAGGCAAATTTTATCCTAAAAGTATGGATGCAGGATTCACCTTGGAACTCTGCAGATAACTGGTTTTACTGAGCAAAAAAGGCCTCATAATTCAACTTACCTGGACAAAAAAAATAAAGTGCTTGAAAGATGTATTGAGATGCGCTTCCTCCTGAAGTTGGATCACAGGGTCGAAATGCTGGTGATAAATGTGAGCATAAACCCTAAAGAGGCGTTTGAGTATAGTTTTTGCCACAGACATGAAATTCTTCGGGAATGGGACACCTAATAAATAGATAAACAACGCCCTCTATTAAGAAGAGACAAGAACAAGGCAGTAGGAGTTTGTCAACAAACGGTAACATAAATTAACAAGACAAAGCTAAAAGGAAGTATTTGTGAATTACTAATAATACCCACTCTACTTTCTGGAAATTCTCAACATATCATGAATGAAAATAAACTTTAAAACTTCCATGGAATTAGAACCAGACGTTAGCAAGCCCCTTAAGCCTTTTTACCTACCACTTTACTAAAATGAAATAAATGTATGCCTAAGATGGTAATGAAGCTAAAACTCACACTCATATCCTCAGATTTCTTAACATCAAGTCTCAGTATAAATATTTGCTGAACACAAACAATATTAACCATGCTCAGTGTTGCTTACAATGCCTGCAATACATTTTTATGTTTTCTCTATGGAAATTATTTCCTAACACTTCCAGGTCTACATTTATTCTGAAATTAGCTGCAGTCCCCCTCAATGAGGTTCACTGTTTTATGAGTAAGAGCACTTTTACAGAATTAAACAAATACAAGACTAGAAAAAATACAAAATTCCATGTCTTTTGTCAAACTGGCTAAATGACCCAGATTGGATTCAGTGTTATCACATTGCCTTATCACATTGCCTTCTGCTCATTTTAAAATATTATAGGTCACGGGGCACCTGGCTGGCTCAGTCAGTAGAGGGTTGGGGTTTTAAGTTCAAGCCCCATACTGGGTGCAGAGATTACTTTAAAACAGAAGTCTTAAATATACACACACACACACACACACACGTGTATATATATATTTAAATATTATATATTTATGTATATAGTATATTGTATATATATATATACAGTGATCTATTTATACATAAATAGATCACAAAGAAACATAAGACAAACCAAAATGAAGGGACACTATATAAATTAGTATGCTTATACTCTTCAAAAAGATCAATGTCATGAAGGACCAAAAAAGAATGAAGTATACATATTCCATACTAAAGAAAGCTACAGAAACATGACAAGTGAATGAAAACAAAAGTCAAAGATTTTCTTTTACTATAAAGGATATTATTGGGAACATTTGAAAAATCTGAAGAAAATCTATAAATTAAATAGTATTGTATCATTGTTAAATTCCTGATTTTGATAGTTATACTGTGATTTTCTAAGAAAATGCACATTGAAGCATTTGGATAAAGGGGCATCATACATAAAACTTACTCTCAAGCAGTTCAGGAAAAAGAAAACATGAAATTGGGGGGAGGAGAGAGAAGACAAATGTGGTAAAATGTTAGCCACTGAAAAATCTGGAAGAAGGAAAAAAATCTGGAAGAAGGGTATATAGGGATTCTTTGCATAATTCTTGCAAATTTTCTAAAAGCCTGAAATTCAGTCAAAATAAAAGGTTATAAAATATAAAATATATGTGAAATTCAGTCATAATAAAAGGTTATATAAAATATGTATATAAAATATATATATAAAATATATTACAGGAGATAAAAGCTAAGGTGATAGCACTTAACCAAAATGATTATGATGGATATAAGTAATGCAGTCCTGAAAAACAGATCTTTTATTACAAAGGCTCCAAAGTAGTTAAAACATTCAATAAATGTGTTTAAAACAATCCATAATAACAGCAACTATTTACATTGCGGTCTCCTCCACCACATCATTCTTCCAAACTCTAAAAGCATACAATATAGTCAAAAAGTTGTCTGTTGACAGAAGAACAAATTCTTATTTTTTTCAGAAAACACAAGTTGTAAGAAGTTTGAGAGGGTAAAATCATATGAATTATCTTGATGTGAACAATTTCCACTTGAAAGAAAATATAATTTCCTTAAAAGCAAATATAAAAAAAGCAAAAGTCACTCAGTAGATAACAGGCTAACCCCGCAAATCTTGTTTTCTTCTCACCTAGCTTGATTTCACAGTCTGTAAGATTCACACTGTAGTCATAAATTCAAACTCCCTTTCTGCCACAAATACACTGTAAAACTGGAAATAAGGCATATAAACTCCTTCCCTAAACAAGAAATGGATATGACTGTGGCAGATGATACTCTCTGCATACCCAGTATCTTTTTTCTATAACACAGGCTAAATTTTGTTACTATCCAAGATACACTAATCTTCTCGTTGTTTAAAATTACAGGGAGCTTTCACTTAACATTCATGATAAACTCAGTGTGAAAAAGATAAAACACTTTTAAATGTATAAAATTAGAAATATTTTGATAGGTATGGCAGTTTAGTATGGTTCCTGGAATAGAGAGCCAATAAGCTCTAGAAACACATAAAATTAGATAAATCATAGGGGCGCCTGGGTGGCTCAGTTGTTAATCGTCTGCCTTCGGCTCAGGTCATGATCCCAGGGTCCTGGGATCCAGTGCCGCATCGGGCTCCCTGCTCAGCGAGAAGCCTGCTTCTCCCCTCCCTCTGCCCCTGCTTGTGCTCTCTCTCTCACTGTGTCTCTGTCAAATAAATAAATAAAATCTTAAAAAAAAAAAATTAGATAAATTATAACAGATTCCGATTATACAAAACAATTATACCAATTTTTGATGGAAATAATGTCTCATCATCCAACTGGTCCTGAACCCAAGTCATCAGGTAATCAATATACTTCGGTGCAGAGCACTTAATAGGCTTCTTTATGTTTGTTCCATCTGCCCAATGATACTCATATCTGTATTGGAAAGATAATAGACACAGAATATCAGTATATACCTATACAAAATGTGTGTATTTTTATATATGTGTGCATATTATGAATGTACACAGGACATGTTTTAAACAATCTGCTCCTCTAAATAAAGATATTTTGCATTTAGCATTTAAATTTAGAGCCTTTAAAGTGTTACTAGACTATTTTGCATTTATCATGATCCAAACTAAGCAGGTCCCATCAAACTCATTTTTTGTAAGCTTTTCTTTATATACAGCATTTATATTTTAGAATCATACACTGCCATAGTAGAAAACCTAGCTAGCTTTCCACTTCTCCACTTCTCTGATAACCACCTTTAATCTTTATGGTTGTTTTTATTCTTTGAAAAACATTTCTCCTTATGCAATTCTTCTTATACAATTCTTTTAACTTGGGGCTTTAAATTTTGGCTTAAGGATAGAGAATGACATGGAAGCTCCAAAGTAACATGCACAAAGAAAATGAGTCAATATCTGAGTACATTTGGTTGAGGAGCTAAATATGCCTTTAAAGAAAAACGGCAACCCAAATAAAAATGCCTATAGGACCTGGGTATTAACAGAACACTATCCTTTGTTATAATCAACATTTAATGTGCACCTACCACGTGAGAAATACTGTTCTTGACCAAGGGACACTAACTTTCCATACTGTCAAGGAAAACAGACTAGTAGAGGAGATAGGCTTGTAAATGAGTAGGTAAAAACAGTTCGGTAAGAATGGTAATAGAGTTACACACACACACCCACCCACACACAACCACAACCTGATTTTTAAGATAAGGAATATGCACACAGCTGAAACTCCAAAGCATAAAATCTCTAAACTGAATTATCATTTTGTATTTTAGTTTCCAAGAAACAAGATTACTTCTACCCCTTAGCTTCTCTCTTTGAATCAATTTTGTTATTCTAACCTTGTTCCAGTTTGAACTGACAAAATGATAGGTCAGTGAGTCTACCAAAGAAGGTGAAAGAAAATACAATGGAAAAATACTACAGAGTATTTCAAATGATGAAAATGATCTTGAGATAGGTTAAATAAGGAAGCTTTCCATTTAATCATAACTACTTACACCTGAAAAATAAACCTGAATACGATACACGTGAAAAAACATTCTAACAGCATACCTTACTGCCAACCCTGGGCAACAGGGATGACTGCAAGTCTACTTTGAAGGTTTCCAGGAAGAGATTCCCCAACATTTGGTATTCTCTTCCACTGCTTAATCACTTTCACAGTCACGAGATTCTTTCTAATCTGAAACTAAAGTCTAAGGGGGACTCAAGCCTGTTCTTATTTGATCCTCTTAGGAGACAGAGACCACGAATAGTAGAACTTTTAGCATCATTACTCTTCACTTAAAGACAGGGACTCATCCATGTTTTCTCCCACATGTTAAGAAACCTTAACATTTTTGCCTTTCCTCCCAATCATATTTTTCATTTTGTTAGTGATCAGGTGTATTCTTAAATGCAAAAATCAAAAGCAGACACAGTTGACCTAAAAATCATTTTCAATATTCTGAAGCTTTTTTTAAGCATACTAACTTTCAATATCCCAAAGCTTTTTGATATACTGCTTATACTTCTACAGTTTATGATTTTCTGATCCATTCTTCTTCTTTTGCCATGTTTATACCTAAGATGACTTCATCCTGTAACTCTATTTTGCCCACATTGATTTTTTATTCCACTTTTGGCAGACCATTCTCTTTGAAATTTATTTGTCATCATGGTATGAACTTATCAACTGCAAACTGTAGAATATTCATCATTTCTTGGTTAATAATAATAATAAATAATAACTGACAAAATCCTCTGAGGTAATCACTCAATAACACTTTGCAAGGGGCCAGTACTAAGCTACTAATAAATGCCTCTCCTTGGTACAATCCCAAGCATCTTCTGCTAAAGATGGCAAAGCATGAGAACAACTGCATCTCCTCAGCACTAACAATGGACAAAACTTAAGACTCTCAAAATAAAAAGGAAGGGAGGGAAGTAAATGGAAGGAAAGGCAGAAGGAGGGGAGGGAAGAAGGGAAGGAAGGAGAAGGAAGGAAAAAGAAAAGGAAGATCATTTTTGTTTTTATAGTATCTTTATAGAGATCCTGTGCCTGTTATTTTCAAAGAAATACATACATTCTTTCTAACCAGCTTTTTAGAGAAGGTTTCTGTGGAGAAAGTGATCACAGCAGTATTCTAAGTGGCAGTAATTCTCCCTAGTTCACAGGATATTGGTATAATATCAGAAAACCTCACAGTTAAAATACTAGTCAATTTCAAGGGGAGAAATGACAAATTTGAGGTAAAGAAACCTTGCAGACATTAAGATGATAAAGTAATCAGGGTTAACATCACCAGTGATGGGATGGTTGACATTGTGTGCCCCCGATATGATCCACTGAGAAAAAAATGATCATTTCTATGGTGTCCAGCCAAGAATACATAGCCTGAATGTGGTCATAAGGAAATGTCAGACAGCCTGTGTCAGGCGTCCCCAAGACCACCCCCAGGTTTGATGATTTGCTAAGAGGACTTACAGAACTCAGCACACAGTTGTACTCACAGCTATTATTTATTACAGTGAAAGAACACAAACCAAAATCAGCGAAAAAGAAAAAACATATTAAAATTCTAGATTCCCAGAAGGAAAGCATTAGCCATACCGTTTGTACAAAGAGTTTAGGCACAGTGAGCCAGTCTTATCTTAAGTTAGGGAGGTGGAAACCCTTTTTAAATCCAAGTTCCCAAGGCACCTGGGTGGCTCAGTTGTTAAGCGTCTGCCTTTGGCTAAGGTCATGATCCCAGGGTCCTGGGATAGAGCCCCACATGGGCTCCCTGCTCACAGGGGAGCCTGCTTCTCCCTCTCCCGCTCCTCCTGCTTGTGCTCTCTCTCTTGCTCACTGTCAAATAAATAAAGAAAAAGAAATCCAACTTCCCAGTTGCTATCCATAGATCAACCTTGTAAATAGGCCTTTCAAGAGATAAGTCAGGCCTGCTATGTTAACTCTTTTCCATATAAAGGGCAATACCAGAAAAAGACTGAGGAATTATTCTAAATTATAGGTACCTGAAGAGATAAGTCAAATAAATGCAATACATATTCCTAGATAGGATCCTGGATCCTGGACCAGAAAGGGAAAACTGAGATATTGTTGAAGCAGTCATGAAATGTGAATGGTGTCCATGGACTGGAAGAAGTGATCTGGAGGGTCTGTATGCTATGTAGAAGAGATGTAGAAGAGTGCCCTTGTTTTTGGAAAATACACAGCTGAATATGAGGAGGAAAAGAGGCATTAATGTCTACAACTTGCTCAAAAGGTTCAGAAAAAATTAATGTTAATGAGTATATACAGAGTAGTGATGAAACAAATGCAGTAAAATGTTAATAACTGGGGAATCTCTTGTGAAAGAAATATGGGAATTCCTTATGCTCTTCTGGCAACTTAAAATTACTGGAAGCTTCAAAGTTTGAAATAGTCTGAAAAGAAATTCTTTTCAAAAAAATTACCTTAAGAAATATTTAAATCATATTCTTTTGAACATCTTTTCTGATGACAAGCTGTCAGTCCTCTTTAAAAGGACTGGATTCCGAGAAACATCTAAACTCACTTGGAATTAATTTGAAGGATAAGGTAGACAACTCCAACTAGGTAATACTTTGCTCAATATGTGAATTTGGTCAAAAAATAAAGTATGATTATGAACTAATAACACTGCATCTCTTGGGTAGTTAGTAATCTGACTCTTTAAAAGTCACCAAAAATTGGGCGCCTGGGTGGCTCAGTCATTAAGCGTCTGCCTTCGGCTCAGGTCATGATCCCGGAGTCCTGGGATCGAGCCCCGCATCGGGCTCCCTGCTCAGCGGGGAGTCTGCTTCTCCTTCTCCCTCTGTCTACCACTCTGCCTACTTGTGCTCCCTCTCTGTCAAATAAAAAAAAATAATAATAAAATAAAAAAATTTTAAAAAAAAGATTAAAAGTCACCAAAAATAGTCTACAATAAGTGATTAGCAATCTAAGGTCACAACTTATAACAATAATACTCCTAAACACTCGTAAGTTTGGGCAGTGTTGTTTTGTTTTGATATTTACACCTTATATATGATGGGAGTATAGGATACACTTTATAAAAAGTCAGCACTAAAAATTAAAACCTCTCTCTTTATGTCTTGTAAGTATCAATTAATATTTCTTTTTTTTTTTTTTAAAGATTTTATTTATTTATTTGACAGAGAAAGACACAGCGAGAGAGGGAACACAAGCAGGGGGAGTGGGAGAGGGAGAAGCAGACTCCCTGCCGAGCAGGGAGCCCGATGCGGGACTCGATCCAGGGACTCCAGGATCATGACCCGAGCCGAAGGCAGTCGCTTAACCGACTGAGCCACCCAGGCACCCTCAATTAATATTTCTTATAATAATAAAATAATAATACAATGTAGAAAGTAAGAGTAGAGGCACTAGAATCGAAGAGACTTAAATTTCAATTCTGGTTCAGCCTGCTTCTAGATAATAGGACCATGGACATGTTACTTAACCCTTCTCAGACTCAATTTCTTTTCTTACCTCATAGGGTTGCTGTATGAAGTAAAAGATGAAATGTATGAAAGGCCTAACATTTTAGGTAGCACTAAATAAATGGTAGCAGTCATTATCAGCCACAGTAATAATTAAATAATTTCAAAAATTTATTGATCTAAGCAAACATTTACCAAGTGCTAACTAGGTGGCAGGCATTGTTCTTGCACCAAAAGGGATTTAAACGAAGAAGGAATCTAATAGGTTAAATAAGACATGTATAAAGAGTGTAAGTATAATATAACAAAGAAATGTAATCACAAAGACAAAAAAGTTAAATAGATCAGATCTAGTCTGAAAATATCAAAAGGTTTCATAAAGAAAGAAGCATTTGATGTGGACCTTGCAGATGGGTAAGATTTTTTGAACTATTACCAGGTAATGATTGGAGGGAGATGGGAAGAGAAGAAAAATATCCAAAAGAATAATGGAATGAGGGGCACCTGGGTAGCTCAGCTGTTAAGCGTCTGCCTTTGGCTCAGGTCGTGATCCCAGGGTCCTGGGATAGAGCCCCCTGCATCGGGCTCCCTGCTTAGTGGGAAGCTTGTTTCTCCCTCTCCCACTCCCCCCCCCCCCCGCTTGTGTTCCCTCTCTTGCTGTATCTCTCTCTATCAAATAAATAAATAAAATCTTAAAAAAAAAAAGAATGGAATGAGCAAGTTTTCACAGTATAAGTAATGGAGGGAATAGTAAGGTGTTTCCAGTAATCTAGTTTGGATAGACCAGAGGAGATTCATAAGCAAAGAGAGGAAAGGAGGAAGGAGGATTATACAGGGAGAGCCATAAAGCTCAGGCTAAAAAATCTGGACTTAATATATAATTAGTGAACCACTGAAGGAGATGCTAAGTAGAGAAACTGTATGGTCAGAAACTTTCTTCTTATCTAAGAACTTTTAAGTAAAAATGAGAATTGATCATAAACCATGTCTTACTTTGGGCCAGCTGACATCACTGGACAACTTTCCTCTGTACAGAAATCTGTGATTGTTCCATAAAGCATATTAATCTGATTGAAGAAATCCACAGCTGCAAAGCAAGTATCAGTTATAAGTAAAAAATTAAATTTTAATTTTACTCAAAGAGAATCCTAGATTTATCAGTGTTCTTTCCTCTACAAAGAAGAAGCAAAAAGCATACACAGAAATCACAACACGTGGCTACTCTGAAATTAGGGGCTTCTATTTATTAAGTAAGTTCATCCTTAGGTGGGTGAAAAAAAACAACCACAGAGTGGGAGAAATTCTTTGCAACACACAGAGCCAACAAAAATTTGGGGGTGCATCCAACTCCTGATTTTAGCCCAGGTCATGATCTCAGGGTCCTGGGATCCAGCCCCATGTCAGGCTCATCCGGCTCCAGCTTAAGATTCTCTCTTTCCCTCTCCCTCAGCTTCTCCCACCACTTCCACCACCTCCCCACACCCACTTGCACTCTCTCTTAAAGAAGAAAAACATACTGTATTCAGAATATATAAAGAACTCCTATGGATTAAAAAGAAAAAGACAACATAGTAGAAAAATGTGAGACAGTTTTGAACCAGCACTTAACAAAAGGAAGTTTCCAAATGGTCGAAAAGCACAAGAAATTGGCAATCATGGAACTGCAAATTTAAATGATAGTGGGATGCCATTCCACAGCTATCAAAAAAGCTACAATGTATCTGAAAATGCAAAGAACTAAGAATATCCAACATATTCTTGAACAAGATGAACGTCAAAATTTATGAAGCACAACGAATAAAACCAATGGACCAATGGAACAGAATGGAGACCAGACACAGGTAAGTACAGAAGAAACAGCAAGCACAGAAGCATATTAGTTTCAGGTGTAAAATATAGTGATTCAACAATTCTATACATTATTCAGTGCTCATCATGTTGTGTACTCTTAATCCTCTTCATTTATTTCACCCATTCCCCAACCTATCTCCACAGATAAATTTCTTTTTTTTTTTTTAAAGATTTTATTTATTTGAGAGAGAGAATGAAAGACAGAGAGCATGAGAGGGAGGAGGGTCAGAGGGAGAAGCAGACTCCCCGCTGAGCAGGGAGCCCGATGCGGGACTCGATCCCGGGACTCCAGGATCATGACCTGAGCCGAAGGCAGTCGCTTAACCAACTGAGCCACCCAGGCGCCCCTCCACAAATAAATTTCTTAAGAAGAGCACAAAAAGGACTAATAATATAGTTTTCTATGTTTCACTGGATTTATTCCTAGGTTTTTTATATTTTTGATGCTATTTCTAATTTTTATATTGACTCCAGTAATAATCTTATTAAATTTATCTATTGGTAATAATAATCTTGGTGTAGTAATAACAATCCTAATATTCTGGTTTTTCAACATTCATTCATATTGACTACGAATGAATATGCTTTCTTCCAAGAGAAATTAAGAAAACAATCCCACTGGGGTACCTGGGTGGCTCAGTCAGTTAAGCATCTGACCTCAGCTCAGGTCATGATCTCAGGGTTGTGAGATCAAGCCCCATGATGGGCTCCGACCTGGGTGTGGAGCCTACTTAAGATTCTCTCTCGTCCTTGAGATGCCTGGGTGGCTCAGTCGGTTAAGCGTCCGCCTTCGGCTCAAGTCATGATCTCGGGGTCAAATCAAACCCCATGTTGGGCTCCCTGCTCAGTGCGGAGCCTGCTTCTCCCTTTCCCACTGCCCCTCCCTACCACTCATGCTCTCTGTCTCTCTCACACACACTCTCTCAAATAAATAAATAAAACCTTAAAAAAAAAAAAAAGATTCTCTCTCGTCTTCTCCCTCTGCCTCGCCCCCTCACACAACCTCTCTTAAAAAAAAAAAAAGAAAACAATCCCATGTATAAATGCACCCATAATAGTAAGATACCTACTAAATCTAACCAAAGAGGTGAAAGACCTACACTCTGAAAACTATAAAACACTGATCAAAGAAATTAAAGATGACACAAAGAAATAGGAATGTCTTGGAAGGACATGGATTGGAAGAGCAAATGTTAAAATGTCTATACTACCCAAATCAATTTACAGATTTAATGTAATCTCTATCAAAATACCAATGGCATTTTCCACAGAACTAGAATAAACAATCCTAAAATTTGTATGGAACCACAAAAGATCCTGACTAGCCAAAGCAATCTTGAAAAAGGAAAGCAAAACTGGAGGTATCACAATTCCAGATTTTAAGGTGTATTACAAAGCTGTAGTAATCAAAACAGTATGGTACTGGCACCAAAATTGACACATAGATCAAGGGAGCAGAACAGAAAACTCAGACATAAACCCAGAATTATACTGTCAATTAATCTTTGACAAAGCAGGAAAAGAGTAATGCAATGGGAAAACTGTTCAGCTACATGTAAAAGAATGAAACTATACCACTTTCTTACACCAAACACTAAAGAAACTCAAAATGGATTAAAGACCTAAATGTGAGACATGAAACCATAAAAACTCTAGAAGAGAGCACAGGCAGTAATGTCTCTGACACAGAAGAGAGCCACATTTTTCTAAATATGTCTCCTGAGGCAACGGAAATAAAAGAAAAAATAAACTATTGGAACTACAAAATAAACAGCTTCTATACAGCAAAGAAAACAACCAACAAAACTAACAGGGATGGGAGAACATATTTGCAAATGGCCTATCTGATAAAGGGTTAATATCCAAAATATATAAAGAACTAAAAATCTCAACACCCAAAAAACAAATAATCCAATTAAAAATTCAGCAGGAGACATGAACAGACATTTCTCCAAAGAAGACATACAGATGGCCAACAGACATATGAAAAGATGTTCATCATCACTTACCATCAGGGAAATGCAAATCAAAACTACAATAAGACATCACCTCACACCTGTCAGAATGGCAAAAATCAACAACACAAGAAACAGGTGTTGGAGAGGATGTGAAGAAAAGGAACCCTCAGGCAGTGCTGGTGGGAATGCAAACTGATGTAGCCACTGGAAGACAGTATAGAAGGTCCTCAAAAAACTAAAAATAGAATTACCATATGATCCAGTAATTCCACCACTGGTTATTTACCCAAAGAAAACAGAAACACTAAATTCAAAAAGATATATGCACCCCTATATTTATTGCAGCATTATTTATAACAGCCAAAATATGGAAGCAAACCAAGTGTCCATTAACAGATCAATTGATAAAGATATCTCTCTCTCTCTCTCTCTCTCACACACACACAGGAATATTAGCCACAAAAAGGAATGAAATCTTGCTACCTGCAACAACATGGATGGATCTAGAGAGTATAATACTAAGTGAAATAAGCCAGTCAAAAACGACAAATACCATATGGTTTCACTCCTATATGGAATTTAAGAAATGAAACAAAGAAAAGAGACAAACCAAAAATCAGACTCTTACCTATAGAGAACTAGTGGTAGCCAAAGGGGAGGCAGTGGGGGCTGGGGGGGGAAATGGGTGAAACAGGTGAAGGGCATTAAGAGTACACTTATCTTGATGAGCACCGAGTAATGTATAGAATTGGTGAAACACTATCATACATCTGAAACTAATATAACACTGTATATTAACTACGCTGGATTTAAAATTTTTTAAAAAGTCTACCCAAAAATAAAAAGAGTATCTCAAACATATTTTACTAACTTCATAAGATCATTATTGAATTGCCTTTTAAAAAAAGCATAATGTAAACAAATAACTGAGCATGCTACTGAAAGAGGCAATTTAGCATAGTGGCTAAAGTGTAGTCTCTACTTGTCATGATGAGCACTGGGTGATGCATGGAAGTCATGAATCACAATATCGTACACCTGAAACTAATACAATGCTGTACGTTAACTAACTGGAATTAAAATAAAAACTTAAAAAAAAAAAAGTGTAGTTTTGGGACGCCTGGGTGGCTCAGTTGTTAAGCATCTGCCTTCGGCTCAGGTCATGATCCCAGGGTCCTGGGATCAAGCCCCGCATTGGGCTCCCTGCTGGGCGGGAGGCCTGCTTCTCCCTCTCCCACTCCCCCTGCTTGTGTTCCCTCTCTTCACTGTGTGTCTGTCAAATAAATAATATCCTTAAAAAAAAAAAGTGTAGTTTCTAAAATTCTAAAGCTCTATATCTGAGCCCAGTTTCTATCATCTGATAGCTGTATGACCTAGGCAAATTACTAATCTTTCTGTCTCACCTTCCTTATCTATATTAAACTGAAATAACAATAGAACCTACATCATTAGGCTATAAAGATGAAATAAAAAGAATCCATGTAGAAAGGGTAACTGAGGGCCAGACATAGAATTAATGTTCCCTAAATATTAATTATTATTACCATTTTTTCTACTGAAGATGGTAAATCTATGCTTTGTATTACATTATAACAGGAGATAAAAATTTCATAAAACTCCATACTCACAAATAAAATAACATAAAGGCTAAAGTGGATTGAGGTATCATATAACTGTGGCATTAGGTTGATAACTAGATCCTTGAACAAACAACATCCACTCACCTACAATGAGGCTACTAACCTAATTTAGAGTCTACCTAGAAACAGATAGGCTACTTACTGTTCACTGCAACCCATTCATTTAGATCTTCCCCCTCAGGAAGCATGACAGCCATCCGGAGATTGCCACTACCAAGTGTGGCTTCTGCATGCTTTAGGAGTTCATACTGGTGAGAACCCTCTGGGATGTTCTTCTTTGGTTTAAACGTTTTAGAGGACCGGCTACCACTACGAATAGAAAAGAAAAAAAGAACCTCAATATTTAAGTCATGACTTTCAACAGAATATTCTACATTGTACTACTGAATAAAATAACACTGAGGTGATCCTAAAGTCCACAAATAGCCCTAAATTGTATTGGCTACATTAAATCCCAGCAAAATAATTGTTGTAGCTACTATGTTTGATACCCAAAACTCCTACAAACCTCTACATTCCCTACTGCAACTCCCTAGGAGAAAGATAATTTTTAGCTATAATTAATCCAGCTTTTCACAATAAATTAATGATTCAGGATTATAGGTTGTAGTCTACAAAGTACTTGTTTCCAGTCATTTTATTCCTTTTCACCCCTATTAAGTCTCTCGTTCTAATACAAATAATTTATTTCCTTCATTAAAGATATAGTTTTATGTCAATAAAACACAAAAATCCTAGAGTGAGAAAGAGAATCTACATGTTCTGCCCAATTATAGGAAGCATCAGCAATCTTAATCCAGAATTTCACATACGCAGATAAGTAGCTAAACATTAATATGGTTGACTTGCTCAAATTTCTGAATTCGTGTGGATACACACATGCATTTTTTAAATGGGTCAAATGAAACTAGTCTTAGAAATGGTTTTGAGGGCGCCTGGGTGGCTCAGATGGTTAAGCGTCTGCCTTCGGCTCAGGTCATGATCTCAGGGTCCTGGGATCGAGTCCCGCATCGGGCTCCCTGCTCCTTGGGAGCCTGTTTCTCCCTCTGCCTTTCTCCCTCTGCCTTTCTCTCTCGCTCTGTCTCTCATGAATAAAAAAAAAAAAAATCTTTTAAAAAAAAGAAATGGTTTTGAGTTTTTAAGAGATGGATTTTTCTGTTAATGCTATCAAATTCTTATCAAACTGTATTATATCCCAGTCACCCCTTCTCAATACTTCCCTTTTCTTCTCTTCATATAAAAAAGGAACAGTTAAGAATGAATTAGAGGAGGCTGGGTAAGTGGCAACTCTGTAAAGTTTAATGTTACTAAATCCATACCACAAAACATTCAGACATGTGAGCTTATAAATATGAAAGAGGAATTCCAAAAAGAATAAATGAACAATAGTTATACTTTCCAAGCTCTCCATAGCTTTTCACTCACTACCCCTTCTCCCAAGCTTAACCCCATGATCTCTCCTGTCTTCCCCAAGGTAAAGGGTAGTTCTCTTTGTTGCTTACATATTATAGTCACTTGATGTGCTTTCCAAAAAGTACTGAGGATCCTGAGATAAACTAAGAATCTACAAATCAACCCAAATATCCAATCAAATGACAAGTATTTTTCATTTCTAAGGCAATGGCATTCTCCTTTAAACCGGTCTCTTCTCAGGTGTTCAACTGGACTAAATTGAGGTTCTTCAACTCTAACACTGCCCCCTCTCCCTGCCAGGTTATCTCTACTTAACAGTCAAGGTATCTCTAAAAGCCCTGATCAGACATTACTCCTCTGCTTAAAACCACTCAGTGGTTTTCCAATGCTCTCAAAGTAAATCCAAATGTCAAACATTAGACACAGGCAGGCCCGGACCAACAGTAGAGTACAGAAACTCTTCTTCAGTTTAATCAGATAATGCATTAAACACCAAATTCTCTCCCAGCATCTCTAAAATACAAAAACACAGAAAAGATCATTATGGCTACACTAAGTTTGAGACTTACTTCATTTTCCTGCTCTTCTCACCCTTTGTTTATCAAAATTTAGTGTGAGAAACGACAAAGACATTTCACTAATTTATGTGTGATTAATTACAAAAATAACTCTCCTGTGACTAATCTGGTGCATGTCTTCAGGCAGGGTGTAAGTTAAGTACACTCCCTTTAATTAGCCACTCTTCAGATTAATATAGCAACTGAGGATGGGAAATGCTGTTCTGAAAAGGGCTGACAAAGTACATGAGAGCTACAAGGACATCAGTTGTGCCTGCACTCAGAGGAAGGTCAGAGCCTCACCTGCCCCCTATTTATTGGTTCGTCTCCCCCTATTTATTGGTTCGTCTCCCCCTATTTATTGAATCACTGTGCCACAAAATTTTAGGCTTCCAAATGTTTTTTGATTGATGCTCCATCCAGAATTGGTCTTCCACAAAGCTA
Source organism: Neomonachus schauinslandi (assembly GCF_002201575.2). Taxonomy (NCBI): domain Eukaryota; kingdom Metazoa; phylum Chordata; class Mammalia; order Carnivora; family Phocidae; genus Neomonachus; species Neomonachus schauinslandi. Next base: position 147,266,922 of record NC_058404.1, read on the forward strand.
AGTAAATCTATCTCATAAGACTTTATTCTTGAGTAGAAAGAAAAAAAAAATCTGAGTTTGATTTTGTGAGGGCCAGCTATGTTTTCTCAGGCAAATACCCCAACTTTCTTGAGTCTATTCTTTTTTAAACAGTGAAAGCCTAATAAAAATAACAAAACATCACCACTACCTGTATGATAGATCTGCTGCAAAATGAGAAAATATATGTGAAAACGTTTTTAAAACCGTAAAATGCTGTGCACATAAAATGCTAGTTTTTTTCACTGTCCTTCCTGTTTCTGAACCAGAATGACAGAGTAACAAAGGAAATGGTAGAGCAATATCCAAAGCTGGATTCAACCACTATTCCCACCCTCTTCTCCTAAGACTTGATGGGGGGAAAATATAACCTTACTTTGGAAACAAATGCTTTTACACATCAAGTTTACAAAAGAAGTTTTAAAAATTTTGTTCTGTTTTTTCATGCTATTCCCATTAACAAGTTCAGGTGATCTGATGCTAATTGTGGGGCTAGACTGGAAATCAAGAAACAAGGTTCTACTCCTCATTTTGCTATTTTCTTCTTATGTTACTTAGGAAACCACAAATTATCATCTGGGCTTCAATTTCTTTGTTTTTTGAAAGCCTGGAAAATAACTTTTTATAAAAGGTTGTAATTTAAGAGATGAGATAATGTTTATAAAATGATTTTAGTTCCTTGGAAACTGTTGACTCCTTTCTCCATTCCTCTTTTCCAAGTACTTTCAAACTTCCAAAATGTTCTCAAGTCCTTTAATTTTCTTTCTCTCTAACCTTTCTGCTTTATTCAGGCAGAATAACCTAACCATTTCAACCCTCTATATTTTCTAAATATTCTTTTTAAAAACCACATTCAGCTTTTTCAACCTAAAACTTCTACCAGTATCCACCCTACCCTGGAAGGGGTGGTCAGTACTGCTCCCCATTCTAAGTCAAAAGACCAACTGACAGAGTCCTCAAGTTCAAAAGCACAAATGTGAAAGCATATACACAAAAGTCCTCATCGTTGAGTACAAGCTCTCATAATAACAATGTATGGCCAAATGCATATATCTCATATGGCATTTTAAGACATTTGATGCAAATATTCAAAAACATTTTCAATAACACAAAGTATGCTGCCCTTCCACCCCACCCTCCTTAGAAGAAATCTGTGTATCAAAAGAATCTCAGAAGAAATATCTTGTATATCCTTCCAAAGAGTCTATGTCTAAACAAGGCCAAGAACACCTGGGCCTGTTTTTGTTTTTACACAATTGTTGCATGCTATACTAAATAATGTTTTTCAGTAAACATATCCAGGAGATGGTTGTATATTAAGATAGAAGTAGATCTAACTTATTCTTTTTAAGACTGAATAGTACTTCCTTATATAAATGTATAATATGTCTTAGTCACTTAATGATAAACATTTAGGTTGTTTCCAGTCATTTGTTATTACAAACAACACTGAAGTAAGTATCCTCCTGCACATGCATATATGAAGGATAAATCACTAAAAATAAAACTGCTGTGCTAAAGGACATTCACATTTTTAAATTTTATATAAGTCTATTTTTTCCCCAAATAAGCTGTACCCTTTTACAATCCCATTAACAATGTATGAAAATAGCTATGCACATTTTCAGTCTTAGACAAGGATTCTAACTGCTAATTATTCTTGTACAGCTCCTAACACAGTATCATAACTTTATGAGAATTTGGAGCTTTCTGATTAAAATGTGAATGATACATTACATATAAGGGAGTTGAATTGATAATTCATGGCATTACCCTGAGGTCTTTTCTTTCCAAATAAACAACCAGGATTCAGGATTGTTTGTCCTGGTCAGTCCTCTTATTCACATCAGAAGGCCAATCAATTTTTTCTTTTTTTTTCATATTCAAATTTTTTATTATGTTATGTTAATCACCATACATTTTACATCATTAGTTTTTGATGTAGTGTTCCATGATTCATTGTTTGCATATAACACCCAGTGCTCCATTCAGTACATGCCCTCTTTAATACCCATCACCAGGCTAACCCATCCTCCCACCCCCCTCCCCTCTAGAACCCTCAGTTTGTTTCTCAGAGTTTCTCATGGTTCGTCTCCCCCTCCAATTCCGCCCCCCTTCATTTTTCCCTTCCTGCTATCTTCTTCTTTTTTTTAAACATACAATGTATTATTTGTTTCAGAGGTACAAGTCTGTGATTTAACAGTCTTACACAATTCACAGCGCTCACCATAGCACATACCCTCCCCAATGTATATCACCCAGCCACCCCATCCCTCCCACCCTCACCGCTCCAGCAACCCTCAGTTTGTTTCCTGAGATAAAGAATTCCTCATATCAGTGAGTTCATATGATACATGTCTTTCTCTGACTGACTTATTTCACTCAGCATAATACCCTCCAGTTCCATCCACGTCATTGCAAATGGCAAGATTTCATTCCTTTTGATGGCTGCATAATATTCCACTGAATATATATGCCACATCTTCTTTATCCATTCATCTGTCAATGGACATCTTGGCTCTTTCCATAGTTTGGCTATTGTGGACACTGCTGCTATAAACATCGGGGTTGGCCTGACACAAGTCAGGCCAATCAATTTCTAAAGCAAGACAGGTTGGTTTTCCTAAGGGAAAACCCTAAACCCACCTCCCTTATACTTAATTAGTCATCCAATTTGATCTACCTTTTCTAAGTTTCAACAGCATTATTTATTTCCTCTTTGAGAACCTAAAGAATAGATTAGCTCCCACAGTGACACCTAGGTTAATTCCCATAAACCATTTCCTACCATCTCAACACTGTCACATCCATTATTACCCTTAATTTTAATCCTTTATTGTCCAATCCAACTATCAATGAAGTTGATATTTTCAAATTTGGACAGGAGAATCTTAAGGCTAAAGGAAATGAGGCAGGGGGAGATACATAGAGAACTCAAAACAGGGCCACCAGCAAGGGTTAGAAGGTATCTGTATGTTTTATTGACACTGAAGAACACGACAGTTATCTTGAACAAGTTCTTAACATTACCAAGCCTCAGCTTCCTCATCTATAAAATGGGAATAATAATATCTACCTTACTACTGAACCCTGTGGTAAGAACTCCACTAATATTTGTTCTCTTTGCACCACCTCTAGGTACCAACCTGTTATTCACATCAGTAGCTCTTTCCATAGGTCTAAGTCCAGTACTAAAGACCAGGTACTTGATAAACAGTTGTTAATTGACAGTTTCAATGAACTTCAGGTTAAGAACTCCTACAGCAGAATAGTAATGATGAATGTATTATATAACATATATTATCTATTTCATATATATATTATACATACATGATATATTAACTAACATTTACTACAGGCTTTGTGCTCAGAAGTATTTTACATGTTAACATCTCATTTAATCCTTTTAACTCTATGATGTACAGGCTGTTATTTTATTTTATGGATAACAAAACTGAGGCTTAAAGAACTTACATAATTTGCTCAAGATTATAAGAGTGGTAGATAAAGGAGCCAGAATTTAAATCTAGGATTTAAATCTTTAAAGCCCATTCTTTTACCCACTACCAAAGACTACATGATGCTTACCTTTATCTTCTATCCAATTATTTCTAACAATTTTCTTCCTAAATCACCATAGTTTAATCAAACCACTTATGAAAAAGCACAAGACTAATTCAAACTGAGAGAGTTATCAGGCACATTTTTAAAACAATCTTCAAACTATTTAATTCCATTTCTTCTCCTCATATCTCTTCTAATTTATATGAATATTTAGTACTACCATTAAGGAAAAATAAAATCCCGCCAGAGAGCAATTTCTCTCACAAAGGTGCCAAACATACTAATGCTTTCAGAAAGGCAGATATGTGCCAGCAAAAAAAGTTAGAAATTACCAAAATCAAGTAGAACATGCTCTAAAAATAATAAAGCTAAAGGCTATAGGCTAAAAGCTATGAGTATCAAAAAGACCATCTTCATCCAAGAAAGTTAGCAATCTGAACAAATATACCTACTTATATTTCTGCCTAACCCTAACATTCTTTTCTTTTTAAAAAAGATTTATTTATTTGAGAGAGAGAGAGAGAGCACACACACAAGCAGGGGAAGGGAGAGAAAGGGACAGAGGGAGAGAGAGAATCCCAAGCAGACTCCCCGCCGAGCATGGAGCCCAACACAGGGCTCCATCCCAGAACCCCCGAGATCATGACCTGAGCCAAAACCAAGAGTGGGGCTCTCAACCGACTGAGCCACCCAGGCGCCCCATGTCTAACATTCTTTTTAAGTCACTGTTATTAGTGGTACTACTGCTGCTAGCATTAATGTTAGGAAAGTAAAAAGTCCTTAACATTGCTAGAAAGCAAGAAAGAAGGCTATCAGTAGACCAGAAATTGAGGAATTCTGGTAAGATTAAAAAGCTGATGAGAATACATCTGAAATTAGGAGGATATTATATGTCAATTATACTTCAATAAAAAAACACAGATTTAAAAAAAATGTTGAGATACAGTGACAGAGAAAGTCTAACATTAAAAAAAAAAAAAAAAAAAAAAGGATGCCTGGGTGGCTCAATCCGTTAAGCTTTTGCCTTCAGCTCAGGTCATGATCCCCAGAGTCTTGGGATCGAGTCTGCATCAGGCTCCTTGCTCTGCGGGGAGCCTGCTTCTCCCTCTGCCTGTGGTTCCCCCCTGCTTGTACTCTCACACTCGTGCTCTCTCTGGCAAATAAATAAATAAAATCTTAAAAAAGAAAATCTAAAAAACCTGGCCTAGGGCATGCCCACTGATACATGCTATAACATGAGTGAATCTTGATAATACTATGCTGGTGAAAAGTACCCAGACACAAAATATGTAGTATCACATACTGTATGACTCCATTTATATGAAATGTCCAGAATAGGTAAATCCGTAGAGACAGAAAATAGGGACTGGAGAGGAAGAAATGGAAGAGTGACTACTAATGATACAAGGTTTCTTCTGGGGTGTGATGAAAATGTTCTGGAATTAGATAGCCAGGATGATTGCACAACTTTGTTAATATACTAAAATCCACTAAATTGTACACTTTAAAGGATGAGTTTTATAGTGTGTTCCATTTTTTACATTTTTCAAAGAATAATCTTTATTATTAAAAAATGCTTCTCACCACCTCAGTAAGTCAGTTTCTTTCATCCACTTATCCACCTTGCACTCTGTCTTCCAAATAACATACTCTGACCACCACCTATGTTCTAAGTAGCACTCTTCTAAGCACTGAGACACGGCACTGAACAAGACAAGATCCCTACTCTCATGGTGGGGATGGAAAGAAGAAAGATTCCATTATTTGTAGGTAGAACCAACAAGACTCACTATCGGATTTCAAGATTTGTGGAAAGCGGTGAAGAATCAAGGATACCTAGGTTTTTAGTTTCAAGTAGGTAGAAGATGGGCCATTTACTGAGATAGGTTTGAGGAGATGGGTTTTGGACATATTAATTTGAGATATCTATCATTCATATGGATATGTTAGGTAGGCAAGTGTATTCACAAAACTCAGGCTCAGAGGAAAGATCAGACTAAAGGTAACAGATAATTTTGCTAATTTCACTGGTTAGCACAGTGCCAAAAGATGCGCTAGTGTATTATTAAATGAGTATTTTATAAGCTATGAGAAGTCCTATAGTAGTAAAGAAAATTGTTTATGATTTAGTCCAGGGCTTCCCAAACATCTTTAGTCATGGAAACTTTTCTTCCGTATTTTAACATCTTGCTAAAGTCTTTAACACATTATTAGGGAATATTTCACCAGTATATTAAACTGATAACTGGGCTGCCCCTCAGTGTAAAGCAGGTTCACAACATTTACAACTTTATAAAGTATAACTCAGTGACTTCATATAAGAACAGGTAGAGGGTTGGTCAATTCACTATTTAATGCCCCACAACATTTTACAATCTAATCCTTAGAAAATAATAAAGCACTTCACACACAAAGGCCAATTAGTTTCTACACCTGTGAAGTGATCTGAGGCATTATCTCAACTACAGGCGAAGACACTAAAGTTTAATCACTCATCTCCAACCACCCTCTGAGCTTTTGAGTCATATATAGGCTGCAGTTTCCTTTGCCAGCACTAAGTTCATTATTCCAGTCAGTAAATAGGTACTGAAACCGCAAGAGATTTTAGGAAGTGCCCAGAGTCAAATATCTGGGTGATTTCCATGCAACAGCAGTGACTCCATTTTCAGAATCCTATACAATTTGCTGCACTATTAAAAGGAAGAAACTGAAATTTGCTTGTGCAGAGATCAGAATGAACATCAATCTAGCAACTGAGTTGGCAATAATTCCAAATATACTGGTATTTCAACCAAGACACATCTAGGGAGCTTAAACATCACTTCTTTTATAAAATTTTTTCCTAACCCCCCAGGAAAAACTGTCTATTCTCTCTCGTGTTTCACTGTAGCTTAAAGTACCTGTAATACTTTATGTGTGTATTTTTGTGTTTGTTCTTTTTTAGATAGTACACTGGAGATTAGTATCACCAATTATGTAGGACTATTATGACAATATATTTAAAGAAACTTAGTTTTAAGGTAGCTGTCACACAGCATATGCGCGGTATAGGAACTGACAGCTTTAAAATGTTCAGGGAATGAATGACTATATGTATATGCACATTTACATGCATGTATACACATAGGTATATGAATATGTATAAATAAAACACCAATCCTCATTTTATCCCTGTCTTAGTCTGTTCAGGCTGCTGTACCAAAATATCACAGACTGAGTGGCTAATAAACAATACAAGTTTAGTTCTCACAGTTTTAGGGGCTGAAAGTTCAAGAACAGGGAGCCAACATTGTCAGGTACTGGTGAAGGCCCTCTTCTGGGGTTGCTGCCTGCCCACTTCTCTCTGCATCTTCATATGGTGGAAGGGGCCAGGGATCTCTGTGGGTTGTTTTTGTTTTTTGTGGTTTTTTGTTTGTTTGTTTGAATAAGGGCACTAACCCCAGTCATGAGGCCTCACCTCCTAATACCATCACATTGGGCATTAGGAGTTCAACATATAAATTTGGGGATCTACATTCAGACCATAGCAATTCTACTGCCACACTTACACTAATCCATAAAGGGTTAAATCATTCCCTCTCTTGCTTATTTGTTTGCATTTCACACTAGAATGTGAATTAGTCAAGAATATAGATCATGTCTCAGTCACCCTTGAATCCCTAGTACCTAACACAGAACCTGGGATGTAACAGATACCTAATAAATGTTTATTTAACTTTAAATAATGATGTTGAAAGGGGAGAAAAAACTGTTCTTATTGCAAGGAGCAGTTGGTCCCAATATTAAAGAAAAAAAAAAAACTGATCCACTGTCTTTATTTGGCACAACAAATCTAAAAGATTTTAACTGCAACAAAAGAAGTAGCAGATGGATCGGGGTTAGTTCCTAATCCTGATACCAAAATTTCATTTTCAATCTTGGGCCCTTTGTAGTCCTGCCCTACTTAAACCTTGGTTTAAAAACTGGTCAATCATGGGCGCCTGGGTGGCTCAGATGGTTAAGCGTCTGCCTTCGGCTCATGTCATGATCTCAGGGTCCTGGGATCGAGTCCCGCATCAGGCTCCCTGCTCCTTGGGAGCCTGTTTCTCCCTCTGCCTTTCTCTCTCGCTGTCTCTCATGAATTAAAAAAAAAAAAAAAACTGGTCAATCAAAGCAAGACATCTCAGCAATTTTAAACAAGCTTACTCCTCCCACTGAGGGGGAGGGAAGGGAAGAATTAGTTTTTATACTTTTTTTATTATTGAACTATAATTGACATACAATGTTATATTAGTTTCAGGTGTACAACATATGGATTCAACAATTATCTATATGTTACTCAATGCTCACAATAAGTGTAGTCACCATCTTTCACCATATGTTATTACAAAATTATTGACTATATTCTCTACACTGTACTTTTTTTTTTTTAAGACTTTATTTATTTGACAGGGAGAGAGGGAACACAAGCAGGGGGCAGCGGGAGAGGGAAAAGCAGGCCCCCTGCCGAGCAGGGAGCCCGATGCGGGGCTCGACCCCAGGACCCTGGGATCAGGACCTGAGCTGAAGGCAGACGCCCAATGACTGAGCCAGCCAGGAGCCCCTACACCATACTTTTCATCTCTGTGGATGTATTCATATATATGTGTATATATATATATCTTTTTTTAATAACTGAACAGGTTGCCATATCCTCCCATAGTTTAAAGTAATTTAATCATACTTTAAAAGCTAATAAGCACTTCCCTTGTAATAATAGGATTCTTTTTTTCCAAAGCAAAACAGCAGAATTACCCTGGTATTTAACCCAATACTATGACCCATTTTAAAGGATGCAATAAAGGACCAAGTCTGCAGCCTTGGCAGTAATGGAACAATCTTTTTTTTGTTTTTTTTTTTGGTAGGCTCCATGCCCAACATGGGGCTCAAACTCACGACCCCAAGATCAAGAGTCATATGCTCTGCCAACTGAGCCACCATGTGTCCCCTGGAACAATTTTTGTATCAGATATAGATCTCTAGTTCACACTAAGAGCAAAGGTTCACCTACAATTCCTGTAGTCTATCATTTGCCTACAAATACAAAGTAGTAAAGCAATAGGTATACAATGCAAAATATAGCAGTGTTGTGGTCTAAATGCTAGGAAATTAAATTCTTATAATAAAACCAGCCTAACTAGGAAAAAAATACGAAGTTAAAATCAGAGCCTACTCTCCTTATCTCATATACTTTTTTTTTTTAAGATTTTATTTATTCATTTCAGACACAGACATACAGAGAGAGAGAGAGAGAGCATGAGCAGGGGGAGAGGCAGAGGGAGAGGGAGAAGCGGGCTCCACGCTGAGCCAGGAGCCTGATGAGGGGCTCGATCCCAGGATCATGACCTGAGCCGAAGGCAGACGCTTAACCATCTGAGCCACCCAGGCGCCCCTATCTCATATACTTTTAACTGAACTTTCTTTTTTCACTGGATGTCTAGTCATCCCCAGAGAATTAATTCAGGTATCACTTTCCTCAGGAGGCTTCCCTGATAGCCTAAACTGGATTAAGGAAGCCTCCTCTGTATTCACATAGGTCACTATCATGCGTCTCTATTTTACAATGTACTATGAGTTTCTCAAAGCAAGAACTACTTCTAAGTCAACACTGCATCTCCAGAACCTAGCAGAAGGCATAGGTTAGATCTTCGATAAATGTCTGTTGAACCAAACCAATAAAGGACTCCAGGCCAAAAATGGTAAGGTAAAGCAAATATTTTGGCAATGTTTGCTAAATTCATATTCTGGGCTTATAAAATTAGGTTCAGTCTTAACAGATATAAATAGCATAGCACATACTACATTACTACATATGTATAGTGGTATACATATTTTGCTTTAAACTAACATTTTGATAGTCAATTAACAAATGGAATGGTCTAAGCACAAAATTACAGCTTGAGACTGTAGGACTGGATTTACCCTGACATAACAGTTTAAACTTCAGGGATCCTCAATGGCAGGGTCCCTTCCAGTGTGAGAAAGAGTCCTAACAATGTGTTCCCATGGTCATATGTTTTCACAAAAGTTGCAAAAGTAAGCTAATTGCAAATGGTAAGACTGCTTTCTCTAACTCCTGCTCCATCCTTGGTTAATGTGGTATTCTGGGTATTTCACTAAAAGGAGGTTGAGGTGGGAGATATATTTAGGTTTCACAGGATATGTGTAGTTCTCAATCACTTCCATGTATGATTAAATTACCACCAGTCTAGGTATAGGAATGACTTCCAGGAATATTCCTATCACCCAAGCACTGCCTTATCTGGTGTCATTTACACTAGTGCACAGGATCAGAGTCATCTAGATATGAGCTCCACAGGATACTGGCAGAGACATAAGAACACTGTAATATGCATCACCTATGGGAGAAACTTAGTAGAGAAATACTCAAATTTGACAACAATCTTAAAATAGTACATGACATTCCCAATAAAATGAGTTACAACTCTGAAACTCTTGAAAGTTATCAATAATAATAATAAACACATTTTGATCAGTCATGCTAGAAGAAAGAGGAAATAATCCTTCCATTCTCTCAATAGAAAACAGTAACCCTATTTTACAAAGTGTTGACAAGAGGTCTGAAAAGTATGCAGCCAAAAAATGTTAAGTAAAAATATATTAAGGTATATCAGGCAGTTAATTTAAAAAATGTTATTTTTCTATATTTTGTGATATTCATTGACTTTGCTTTATTAAGTATATAATTTATTGTGGTATTTTTACTCAAAATATTTACTTTGCTACCGAATTTTGTATTCATAATATTTTATTCATTTTCTCAAGAAGGGCCCCCAAATCTCTAGTCTCTATCCATTTTAAGGATCACTAAAGGTACTGACAGATGGAAAATTAGAAGCTGGCTGATATAACTGATTCTCTCAATTATCCACACATAAACCTACTTAGGTACCTTCTCAGAGAAACTGCCCTTGACCATCCCCTAAAGAATTAACCATGCCTTCCTCCTGGTGATACTGTACTCTGTGCAGTCTTCTATTTCTGTATTTACCAAACTGAAAAATTATATGCTACAGTCTGTCTCCCTTATTACCATGTGCTTAAGAGCTGGTCCTACACCTCTTACTCATGTGGGTATTTTTTCAGAAGCTACTTTTAATGCAATAAATCATCAATAATTGTTAATCTTTCTAGAAGTTGTTACTCCTTGAACTACTATTTTTAGGAAAGTTTATTAAAGTTCTTTCACTCATTATATCAGATGTTGATTAACCACTGTGGGTTAAGTGAGTAACAGGATTAACTATAACAATTCACATGAGCTAATTTCTTTAGGAACCTAGGAGGTGAAGTACTTAAGTGTCATCTCAGTGCTTTGCTCACCTAAAAGATCATCAGTTTAAAAGGCTGTGTTGTCCAGGGGCGCCTGGTGGCTTAGTCAGTTGGGCATCTGACTCTTGATTTGGACTGGGGTCATGGTCTCAGGGTCTGGGATTAAACCCACATCAGGCCCCCCAGTTCAGCAGTGAGTCTGCTTGAGATTCAATCCCTCTGCCCTTCCCCTCACTCGCACTTGCTCTCTCTCCCTCTCTAAAATAAGTAAATAACCTTAAAAAAAAAAAAAGGCTGTGTTGTCCAATGGGGAGAATTAGTCTAAAAGCTGAGCAATTCAAGGGATGCCAGCCTGGCTCAGTTGGTAGAGGGTGTGACTCTTGATCTCAGGGTCGTGAGTTAGAGACCTGTTGGGCATCGAGCCTACTTAAAAAGAAATAAAAATAATAAAATAAAATGAAATTTATGGGCTGCCTATCTGGCTCAGTCAGCAGAGTGTAAGACTGGATCTTGGAGTTGTGAGTTTAAGCCCCTCACTGGACACTGAGCTTAATCGGAAAAAAAAAAATGCTGAGCAACTCATTTAGTTAACATTCTCCAGAACTGCATGAAGTGAAGGGGAATGTATGTAAAAGGGCTACAAAGAATGTGTCCTTATACCAAAGGGCTACAAAGAATGGCCTTTGGTTTTACTTTAAAAAGTTAGGGTACCGGGCGCCTGGGTGGCTCAGTTGGTTAAGCGACTGCCTTCGGCTCAGGTCATGATCCTGGAGTCCCGGGATCGAGTCCCACATCGGGCTCCCTTGCTCAGCGGGGAGTCTGCTTCTCCCTCTGACCTTCCCCACTTCTCATGTGCTCTCTCTCATTCTCTCTCTCAAATAAATAAATAAATAATCAAAAAAAAAAGTTAGGGTACCTTCTGGGGTCATGAAAATGTTCTGGGTCTTAAAAAGGGTATGGGTTACATAAGAGTATACATTTGTCTAAATTAATCAAACTATATACCTCAGATCTGAGGATTTCACTGTTTATAAATTGTACTTCAATAAACAAAAACAAAAATAAACCTAAAGCAGTGAATGTGAGCCTAAGACGTATCTCTGAGCTACATAATATAGAAATACACCTCCCACAATGTTCTTAAACACTTAAACAACATTTTTTTCATAATGGACTTTCTTGCCTCTAGTTCTTAATCTTTTTGTGCCTCTGATAATCTGAAAGACATTTATGAACTTTCTCTAGAGACATAAGAGACAAAATATTTTACATACAGGAATTCAGGGAGGCACTAGAACCTGTTCATAAACCCAGATACAGAACTCCTGCCCTAATCTGTCTCCTTTCTCTCAGGCTATTACAAGAACATTCATTTTCATGAAATCTTCTATGAGCTCCACATTTATTTGCTAATCCTATAAATGTATTCTTTTGGATAAAACCACATAGACATTCACGATGAATAAATACAGGCCTTCTATTCAATGAAAAAAATATACAGTTTATACTCTATGGTTTATTCTTTAATAAACAGTGATTCTAACAGAAAGCTTTGATCATATTTGTAGAATACTTTAAAGTTCAAAACCATAGCATTTTTAAGAAATTCAACCCATTAGCCTTTTTTTTTTTTAAAGATTTTATTTGTCAACGAGAGAGAGAGCACAAGCAAGGGGAGCAGCAGAGGGAGAGGGAGAAGCAGGCTCCCTGCTGAGCAAGGAGCCCAATACGGGACTCAATCCCAGGACCCTGGGATCATGACCTGAGCTGAAGGCAGACGCTTGACTGACTGAGCCACCCAGGTGTCCCAACACATTAAATAGTCTTAAGAAAAATAAGGAAGCTCATGATTGCCTATGAAAAATGATCAAGTGTCCAGGAAAATGGGAAAAGACTTTATTTCTTTTATTTACTGGAGCTGGAGAAAGATATCGGAGATATGAATACAAAAGTTATAAATCATTTTCTCCTATAAACATAATTTCAGGGGCAGCTGCGTGGCTCAGTCACTCTGACTGAGCGGACCAAGCGTCCGACTCTTGGTTTCTACTCAGGTCATGATCTCAGGGTCATGGGATCAAACCCCATACCAGGTTCTGTGCTCAGCTCGAAGTCTGCTTGAGGTTCTCTCCCTCTCCCTCTACCCCTCCCCCTGCTCTCTCTGTCTCTCAAATAAAATAAATCCTTAAAAACATATATATATATAATTTCCAATGCAGTTGACTGGTTTTTATTAGTTTTTAAATAAAACAGATCATTCCTGATTTAGAGATAAATTTTAACCAATTAATAAAGTCAAAGACATTAAAGATTTAAATGAGATTTGCTAAAACATACTTCAGAAGCATAACCTGAATAATGTGGAAAATCAGTAGAGACTAATAATAAATATAAAAATAGATAGTTCCTTACAGGTCAAATTTGGATTACTCTGTTTCCTTGTAAAAATAAGTTATTAAACCCTGTTAGTTGGAAAAAGGACCTTTAGACTCACTACCTATTAATACATCACCGAAACAAAAACAACTCAAGAAACGGAGTAGTTTAACAGAGACATAATTTCCTTTCACTTAGAGACATCATACAACTTGATACTTAACAGAATGTGGCAATAAAATGAATTAGAATTTATAATAAGACTATTTTGAAGACTGATAGTTGAAGATGGTGGGCTACTAGTTTCCACTCCCTGCTCAAAATGATAATAAAGTGATTTTTAAAATTTTTTTCAAGATTTTATTTATTTGAGAAAGAGAGAACGAGCGGTAGGGAGGGGCAGAAGGAGAAAGAGAGAGAAGCAGACTCCCTGCTGAGCAGGAAGCCCGACATGGGCTAGATCCCAAGACGGGGATCATGACCTGAATGCAAGACACTTAACCGAATGAGCCACCCAGGCGCTCCTAAAGTAATTTTTTAAAAATCATAATCCCAGAAGGACAAAGAGAATGAAAGGAAGACAACAAAATTTTGAAAATTAGAAAGTAGATGAATAAATAACTGCATTAACGTACCTAAGGAAACCTAATCCTAAACTTAGAAGCAACCCAATTTACACCATAGATCCCACAAAAGGTTCAGAAATAAAGTAAAATACTCTGGAAGTGGAAGTGAAGATGAAACAAGACTTTCACAGTCTAAGAAATTACACACCCAAATTCCCTCTGCAATCTGCACAGTGGGCTTCAATACTATCCCCATCCTAAGAAAAGACTAGGAACTAAAGTTATGCTATGAAAAGGGCAAAACAGAGATGGTGTCTGGCTTGGGAAATCAGGCACACTTGCAGGCAAATGTACCATGACTAACACTGGGAGATTGGATGAGTGTGAAAAATCAAAGTCAAGACCTCTACCTAGCCTCCCCTGCACCTGCCCCCCCCTACAGGATCCCAAAAACCTTGCAGCCAGGATAATAATCTCCAAGCAAACACCAGAAGAGCTCTTCCTGACAAATCTGACCACCCATGTAGAAAGACCTAAAAAGATTCATCCTAGGAGTTCTTCAGGGAAACAGCCTAGACCTATCACCCTTCAACAAAGACCACAGTTGACATGCCCTTCACACACCTGCACACAGTTTCCAATTAGCTTTTCAGTTATCCTACTTGTAAATAAAAGCAGAAAGCAAAAAGGTTACCAGGCACTTGCAGGAAGCCTCTAACATGAAAGAAGACACTAATATAGAAAAAAGCACCTTGAAGAATAAATAATGCAGAAGAATAAAAATGACCCCATTCCAAAATAATGACTAATACTTACAGGCGAAAAAAACAAACAAACATTGCTTTGTGAAATAAGAATAGGACACTATAAAAAAAAAAGAGAAACTAAGTGAGACACTTGAAACTTTTAAAAAATGGTAGCAGAAATCAAAAACGTAATAGAAAAAATAGAAAATAAACTTGAAGTAATCTCTTGGGACACAAGCATACAAAATAAAAAGATGGAAAGGAGAAAATCAAGAACCAGTCTAAGATGCCCAATATCCAAGAAAAAGAAATTCCAAAAAGATAGAAAAATAAGGAAATATTTTATCATAAAAATATTTTATCAAGGTAAATCAGAAAATTTCCCAGAATTGAAAATGCCTTTTTAGACTGAGAGACCACCAATTCACTGGATGAAAATAGACCCACATCAAAATATGCCATTATGAAACTCCAGAACTGTATGTACAAAGAAAAGACCCTACAATGGTCCAGGGGACAAAAAAAAAAAACAAACTAAGTTTCATATAAAGAGTTAGGAATCAGAAAGGTATCTGGACTTTTCAAGAACTGGAGCTTAAACCCCATATAAGTTGAAACTGAAATTCTGTGGAAAAATTATTTACAACCTAGAACTCTATATTCTGACATAATAAAAATAATATCAAGTAGGAAGGTAGAATATATTTCTATATACATAAGGTCTCAAAATATTTACATTCTGCTTACTGTTTCTATGGAGTTTTTACAGATCTGCCCCACCAAAATAAGGGAGGAAACTAAGAAAAAGGACATGAGATCCAAGAAACAAGAAATCCAACCCAAAAGCCATGCAAGGGGGAATCCGCAGAATGAAGGTGAAAGGAGATTCCAAAAGTAACAGCTATGCAGCAAGACTAGATAACATCAGCCAATACAGACAGACTAGAGCAGGTCAGAAAAGTCCAACAGGCACTTATTCAAGAAAATAGAGTGAAAGAATATGAATGTTTTTAAAGGTTAACTGGGGGAGTACTGGGGTATTAAAAGAACAATGAGTACATAGAAAATAAAACATTTCCAGAGACACTGTAAGTTGTTTAGGAAATGAAAAATAAAATTATAGTATGGGGCGCCTGGGTGGCTCAGTCCGTTAAGCAGCTGCCTTCGGCTCAGGTCATGATCCCAGGGTCCCAGGATCAAGCCCCGCATCGGGCTCCTTGCTCAGCGGGGAGCCTGCTTCTCCCTCTGCTGCTCCCCCTGCTTATGCTCTCTCTCTCTGTCAAATAAATAAATAAAATATTTTTAAAAAATTACAGTCCATACTTGGCTCAATTGTGAACAGTGTTTACATAGTCCTAACTATATGGAAAACTGGCAGAATGGGAAGTATGTATATATGTGGTATAGGAGGGGAGTGTGATATTTTCTTCTTCCATTATAAGAATTCAACCATGAATAACCAAAACAATCTTAAAAAAGAACAAAGCCAGATGTATCATGCTCCCTAATTTCAAACTATACTACAATGCTACAGTAATCAAAATAGTATGGTATTGGCATAAAAACAGACACACAGATCAATGCAACAGAATAGAGAACTTAGAAATAAACTCATGCATATATAGTAAATTTACAACAAAGGAAGCAAAAATATACAATTATTGTATACAAAGTATACAACTTTTCTGTTCTTTTTTTTTAATTTTCTTTCTTTTTTTTTAAATTTTTCTTCTTTCCTCTTTTTTTTTTTAAAGATTTATTTATTGAGAGAGGAGTCCAAGATGGCGAAAGAGTAGGAGACCTTAGTTTCGTCTGGTCCCAGGAATTCAGCTAGACACCTTTGAACTCAACCAGAGATCTAAGAAAAGAATAGCTACAACTCTACAAATAGAAAAGCAACCACTTTTAGTAAGGTAGGATGTGTGGAGAAGTATCTCCTAGGAGATATATGGGAAGACAGACCACAGGGGGAGGCAACCTCCATAAGCCAGGTACCAGCAAGTGACAGAGCAGCGGAGTACAAAATCGGAACTTTTAGAAGTCTGCTCTGCTGAGGGACATTGCTCAGGTGGCTAAGCTGGGACGGAACTCCACTAGGGACAGAACTCTACCTGGGACAGTGTGCTCTCAGAATCCTTGGGGTCAGGGAAGACTGGGGGTGCCTGAGTGCAGCAGAGTTCCCAGGCATCAGAGCAGGGAAGCCTGGTGCAAACGGTGAGCCCAGGAGTGAGCTCTCAGCTCAGGGTTGCCCTACGCTGTGAATCGGGGCACAGTCAGGCGTGCTCTCTGGGGAGAAGCCCAACAAGCGGCAGAACCTGTGAGACCCCCTTTTCTCCTCTGGGAGAAGCGGCACGGGAGCGCACTACAGAAATCTGCAGGGTTTGGAGACTCCAAATGGGATTGCGTGCCTGAAACAGAAACACTCGGTCACAGGCCAGGTGAGCACGGAGTGTGGCCGGAGACCAGGGAGATAGGAGTGATTGACTGCTTTTCTATGAGGGCGCACCAAGGAGTGGGGCCCCGAGCTCTCGCCCTGGGGCAGGAAACTGGGAGGCCGCCATTCTCATTCTCATCCTCTAAAGCTGTACCAAAAGCTTTCAGGAAACAAAAGCCACATAGAGCAAGCCAGAGCCACTTACTTAGCCTGGTGCCCTGGCAGGGGTGGTGCAATTCCAGCTGGGGCAAAAACAATTGATAATCACTGCAACAGGCCCCTCCCCCAGAAGATCAGCAAGAACATCCAGCCAAGACCAAGTTTACTGATCAATGAGAATGGCAAAACTCCAGAGCTAGGGGAATACAGCACAGAGAATTCATATGGCTTTTTCCCCACGATTCTTTAGTCTTTCAACTTTAATTTTTTTTTAATTTTTTCTTTTTACTTTTTTTTAAATTTTTCTTCTTTCCTTTTTGAACCAATTTTATCATCAACTCCTTTCTTAAATCTTTTAATTTTCATTTTTACAGTTACATCCTAACCCTTCATTGTATTTAATCTTATTTTTGTGTATATATGTTTCTTTCCTTACAATTTTGGAAATGCAGTTTCTTCTAACCACCAAAATACACCCAAAATCTAGTGCATGGCTCTAGTCCATTCACCTGTCTGATCATATTCTTTTTTTTTTGTTAGTCTTTTTAAATTTTCATATTACAGTAACATTCAATCCTTTCAATGTATTTAATTTTATTTCTATGTATATAAGTTTTCCTTTCTTTACAATTCTGAGATGTAGTTTCCTCGAACAAACTGACCAAAATATACTCAGGAGATATTATATTGCTCTGTTCTCCTCACCTCCCTGTTTATATCCCTTTTGTTGTTGTTGTTGGTTTTTTTGTTGTTGTTTTTTTCTTGTCTTTTAATTTCCATTTTTCAGTTACATTCTATCCTTTCACTGTATTTAATTTTATTTTTGTACATATATAAGTTTTTCTTTCTTTACAATTTTGGGAACTAGTTTTCTAAAAAACAGACCAAAATACACACAGAATCCAGTGTATTGCTCTATTCTCCTCACCTGTCTGATTATATTCTTTTTTTTCCTCCCGGTTTTGAGTCTCTTCTGATTTGATTAGTGTGTATTTCTCTAGGGTTGTTGACATTTTAGTATTTTGTTCTCTCGTTCATCTGTTCTTCTCTGGACAGAATGACAAGAGGGAAAAAATCACCTCAAAAAAGAGAACAAGAGGCAGTACTGTCAGGGACCTAATTAGTATGTACCTAAGTAAGATGTCGGAACTAGTGTTCAGAATAACGATTATAAAGATACTAGCTGGGCTTGAAAAAAGCATAGAGGACACTAGAGAATCCCTTTCTGGAGAAATAAAAGAACTAAAATCTAACCAAGTTGAACTCAAAAAGGCTAGTAATGAGATGCAATCAAAAATAGAGGCTCAGGTGCCTGGGTGGCTCAGATGGTTAAGCGTCTGCCTTCGGCTCAGGTCATGATCCCAGGGTCCTGGGATCGAGTCCCGCATCGGGCTCTCTGCTCCTTGGGAGCCTGCTTCTCCCTCTGCCTCTCTCTCTCTGTCTCTCATGAATAAATAAATAAAATCTTTAAAAAAAAAAAAATAGAGGCTCTAGGGGCGCCTGGGTGGCTCAGTCGTTAAGCGTCTGCCTTTGGCTCAGGTCATGATCCCAGGGTCCTGGGATCGAGCCCGCATCAGGCTCCCTGCTCTGGAGGAAGGCTGCTTCCCCTCTCCCACTCCCCCTGCTTGTGTTCCCTCTCTCACTGTGTCTTTGTCAAATAAATAAAAAATAAAATCTTAAAAAAAAAAAAAAAAAAAGAGCCTCTAACTGCTAGGATAAATGAAGCAGAAGAGAGAATTAGTGATACAGAAGACCAAATGATGGAGAATAAAAAGCTGAGAAAAAGAGAGATAAACAACTACTGGATGATGAGGGGAGAATTCGAGAGATAAATGATACCATAAGATGAATAATATTAGAATAACTGGGATCCCCAAAGAAGAAGAAAGAGAGAGAGAAGCAGGAGGTAATACTGGAGCAAATTATAGCGGAGAACTTCCCTCATCTAGGGAAGGAAAACAGTCATCAAAATCTGGTAGGCAGAGAGAACCCCCCTCAAAAATCAATAAAAAAATTGGTGAACACCCCAACATATAATACTGAAACTTACAAATCTGAGACAAAGACAGAATCCTGAAAGCAGCTCAGGACAAGAGGTCTGTAACTTACAAGGGAAGAAACATTAGACTTGCAGCAGACCTACCCACAGAGACCTGGTAGGCCAGAAAGGGATGGCATGATATATTCACAGTGCTAAATGAGAAAAATATGCAACCAAGAATACGTTATCCAGCTAGAATGTCATTAGGAGTGATAAAAACCTTCTAGGACAAACAGAAACTAAAAGAATTTGTGATCACCAAACCAGCCCTACAAGAAATATTAAAAGGGAACGTCTAAGCAAAGAGAGAGCGCAAAAGGAACATAAAACAGAAAGGAACAGAGACAATATACAGTAATAGTCACTTTACAGGTAATACAATGGTACTAAATTCCTAACTTTCAATAGTTACTCTTAATGTAAATGGGCTAAATGCCCCCAATCAAAAGACAGGGTATCAGATTGGATAAAAAAGCAAGACCCATCAATATGCTGTCTGCAAGAGACTCATTTTAGACCCAAAGACCTCCAGATTGAAAGTGAGGAGGTGGAAAACCACTTATCCTCCTAACGGACATCAAAAGAAAGCTGGAGTGTCAATCTTTGTATCAGACAAATTAGATTTTAAACCAAAGACTGTAATAAGAGATAAGGAAGAGCACTATATAATACTTAAAGGGCCTATCCAACAAGAAGATCCAAAAATTGTAAATATTTATGCCCCGAACATGGGAGCAGCCAATTATATAAACCAATTAATAACAAAATTAAAGAAACACATTGATAATAATAAAATAGTAGTAGAGGACTTCAACACCCCCCCCCTCCATTGAAATAGACAGATCATCTAAGCAGAAGATCAACAAGGAAACAAGGGCTGTGAATGACACAATGGAGCAGATGGACTTCACAGATATATTCAGAACATCCCATCCTATAACAATAGAATACACATTCTTCTCTAGTGCACATGGAACATTCTCCAGAACAGATCACATACTGGGTCACAAATCAGGTCTCAACTGGTACCAAAATACTGCAATCATTCCCTCCATATTTTTGGACCACAACACTTTGAAACTAGAACTCAATCACAAGAAGAAAGTTGGAAAGAACTCAAATACATGGAGGCTAAAGAGCATCCTACTAAAGAATGAATGGGTTAACCAGGAAATTAAAGAAGAATTTAAAAAATTCATGGAAACAAATGAAAATGAAAACACAACTGTTCAAAATCTTTGGGATACAGCAAAGGCAGTCCTAAGAGGGAAGTAGATAGTGAGACAAGCCTTTCTCAAGAAACAAGAAAGGTCTCAACTACACAACCTAACCTTACTCCTAAAGAAGCTGGAGAAAGAACAGCAAATAATTCCTTTTTTTTTTTTTTAAAGATTTTATTTATTTGACAGAGAAAGACACAGCGAGAGAGGGAACACAAACGGGGAGTGGGAGAGGGAGAAGCAGACTCCCTGCCGAGCAGGGAGCCCTATGCGGGACTCGATCCAGGGACTCCAGGATCATGACCTGAGCCGAAGGCAGTCGCTTAACCAACTGAGCCACCCAGGCGCCCCCAGCAAATAATTCCTAAAACCAGCAGGAGAAGAGAAATAAAGATTAGAGCAGAAATCAACGAAATAGAAACCAAAAGAACGGTAGAACAGATCAATGAAAATAGGAGCTGGTTCTTTGGAAGAATTAATAGGATCGATAAACCCCTAGCCAGGCTTATCAAAAAGAAAAGAGAAAGGACCCAAATAAATAAAATCATGAATGAAAGAGGAGAGATCACAACCAACACCAAAGAAATACAAACAATTATAAGAACATATTATGAGTAACTATATGCCAACAAATTAGGCAATCTGGAAGAAACAGATGCATTCCTAGAGACATATAAACTACCTGAAACATGAAGAAATAGAAAACCAGAACAGACCCATAACCTGCAAGGAAACTGAAGGAGTAATCAAAAACCTCCCAACAAACAAGAGCCCAGGGCCAATGGCTTCTACCAAACATTTAAAGAAAAATTAATACCTATTCTTCTGAAGCGGTTTCAAAAAAACAGAAATGGAAGAAAAACTTCCAAACTCTTTCTAAGAGGCCAGAATTGCCTTGATTCCAAAACCAGAAAAAGACTCCACTAAAAAGGATGATTACAGACCAATATCCCTGATGAACATGGATGCAAAAATTCTCACCAAGATACTAGCCAATAGGATCCAACAGTACATTAAAAGGATTATTCACCACAACCAAGTGGGATTTATTCCTGGGCTGCAAGGTAGTTCAACATCTGCAAAACAATCAATGTGATACAATACATAAGTAAAGGAAAGGATAAGAACCATATGATCCTCTCAACAGATACAGAAAAAGCATTTGACAAAGTACAGCATCCTTTCTTGATTAAAACTCTTCACAGTGTAGGGATAGAGGGAACATACCTCAATATCATAAAAGCCATATATGAAAAGCCCACAGCAAGTATCATTCTCAATGGGGAAAAACTGAGAGCTTTTCCCCTAAGGTCAGGAACACAGCAGGGATGTCCACTCTCACCACTGCTATTCAACATAATACTAGAAGTCCTAGCCTCAAAAGAAATAAAGCAAAAAGAAATAAAAGGCATCCGAATAGGTATAAAGAAGTCAACCTCTCTCACTCTTTGCCGATGACATGATACTTTATGTGGAAAACCCAAAAGGCTCCACCCCAAAACTGCTAGAACTCATACAGGAATTCAGCAAAGTGGCAGGATATAAAATCAGTGCACAGAAATCAGTTGCATTTCTATACACAAACAATGAGACAGAAGAAAGGGAAATTAAGGAGTCGATCCCATTTACAATTGCACCAAAAACCGTAAGATACCTAGGAATAAACCTAACCAAAGAGGCAAAGGATCTATACTCAGAATACTATAGAACACTCATGAAAGAAATTGAGGAAGACACGAAGAAATGGAAAAACAGATATAGTTAAAATGTCTATGCTACCTACAGCAATCTACACACTCAGTGCAATCCTTATCAAAATACCATCAACTTTTTTCACAGAACTGGAACAAATAATCCTAAAATTTGTATGGAACTGGAAAAGACCCCAAATAGCCAAAGAAATGTTGAAAAAGAAAACCAAAACTGGTGGCATCACAATTCCAGACTTCTATTACAAAGCTTTAATCATCAAGACAGTATGGTACTGGCACAAAAACGGACACACAGATCAATGGAACAGAACGGAGAGCCCAGAAATGGACCCTGAACTAATTAGGTCAACTAATCTTCAACAAAGCAGGAAAGAATATCCAACAGAAAAAAGACAGTCTCTTCAACAAATGGTGCTGGGAAAATTGGACAGCCACATGCAGAAGAATGAAACTGGACCATTTCCTTATACCATACACAAAACAGAATCAAAATGGATGAAAGACCTAAATGTGAGACAGGAATCCATCAAAATCGTAGAGAACACCAGGCAGCAACCTCTTCGGCCTGGGCTGCAGCAACTTCTTGCTAGACACGTCTCTAAAGGCAAGGAAAACAAAGGCAAAAATGAACTACTGGGACTTCATCAAGATAAAAAGCTTTTGCACAGCAAAGGAAACAATCAACAAAACCAAAAGACAACTGACAGAATGGGAGAGATATTTGCAAATGACATATCAGATAAAGGGCTAGTATCCAAAATCTATAAAGAACTTATCAAACTCAACACCCAAAGAACAATGAATCCAATCAAGAAATAGGCAGACGACATGAACAGACACTTCTCCAAAGATGACATCCAAATGGCCAACAGATATATGAAAAAGTGCTCAACATCACTTGGCATCAGGGAAATACAAAGCAAAACTACAATGAGGTATCACCTCACATCAGTCAGAATGGCTAAAATTAACAAGTCAGGAAACGACAGATGTTGGTGAGGATGCGGAGAAAGGAGAACCCCCTTACACTGTTGGTGGGAATGCAAGCTGGTGCAGCCACTCTGGAAAACAGCATGGAGGTTCCTCAAAAAGTTGAAAATAGAGCTACCCTATGACCCAGCAATTGCACTACTGGGTATTTACCCCAAAGATACAAATGTAGTGATCTGAAGAGGCACATGTACCCCAATGTTTATAGCAGCAATGTCCACAATAGCCAAACTATGGAAAGAGCCCAGATGTCCAACAACAGATGAATGGATAAAGAAGATGTGGTATATATATACAATGGAATATTATGCAGCCATCAAAAAAATGAAATCATGCCATTTGCAACGACATGGATGTAACTAGAGGGTATTATGCTAAGCGAAATAAGTCAATCAGAGAAAGACAATTATCCATGATCTCACTGATATGTGGTATTTAAGAAACAAAACAGAGGATCATAGGGAAAGAGAGGAAAAAATAAAACAAGATGAAACCAGAGAGGGAGACAAACCATAAGAGACTCTTAATCATAGGAAACAAATTGAGGGCTGCTGGAGGGGAGGGGAATGGAGGGTTGGGGTAACTGGGTGATGGACACCAAGGAGGGCATGTGATGTAATGAGCACTGGGTATTATATAAGACTGATGAATCACAGACCTATACTTCTGAAACCAATAATACATTATATGTCAATTAATTGAATTAAAATAAAAAATAAAAAAGCATAGAAAAAATATTTATTTGAGAGAGAGAGCGTGCACACACGCACACATAGAGGCAGGAAAAGGACACAGGGGAAGGGAGAGGGAGAGAGAGAATACCAATATCAGACTCGACACCGAGTTCAGAGCCCATATGGGGCTCGATTCCACAACCCTGAAATCATGACCTGAGCCGAAACCAAAAGTCAGATGCTTAACTGGCTGAGCCACCCAGGCGCCCCAAGGACAATCTAATAAATGGCGTTGGAAAACCGGACAGCTACATGCAAAAAAATGAAACTGATCACTGTCTTACATCATACACAAAAATTAACTCAACATGGATTAAATCACAAGTATTATTGAGGATGTGGAAAAAAGGGAACCCTCGTGCACTGTTGGTGGGAACGTAAACTGCTACAGCCACTACTGAAAAGTATGGAGGTTCCTCAAAAAATTAGAAAAAGAACTATCATATGAGCCGGCAATTCCATTACTTACTATCTATCCAAGGGGGGAAAAAGCACTACTAAATGAACAAGATATATGCACCCTTATGTTTACTGCAGTCTCTTCTATGTATCTATGTGTCTGGGTTTTGTTTTGTTTTTTAGATTCCATACTTAAGTGAAATCATGTGGTATTTGTCTTTGTCTGACTTCTTTCACTTAGCATAATACTCTGTAGGCCCATCCATGTTGTGGCAAATGGTAAGATTTCATTCTTTTTTATGGCTGAGTAGTATTCGTGTGTGTGTGTGTGAGAGAGAGAGAGAGAGAGAGACAGACATTCTTTATCCGTTCATCTATTGATGGACGCTTATGCTGTTTCCATACCTTGGATATTTTAAGAAATGGATATTTAAGAAATGCAGTAAGGGTGCATACAAAGTTCCAGTTATAAAATAAGTAAGTCATAGGGATATAATATACAGCATAAGAAATATAGCCAATAATACTGCATCACACTTTGATGACACATGTTAACTAGACTTATAGTGGTGATCATTTCACAATGTATACAAATGAATCAGTCTGTTGTACACCTGAAACTAACTGTATATGTCAATTATATTTCAATTAAAAAAAGAAAAAATCTATTATTGAAAAAAAGTAAGTAACAACATAAATTAGAGATAAGAAGTTACAACAATCAGATAAAGGAGTTCAAATGGCTGTATCCTGAAGCAGGAATAAAGGGATTGTTTTTATGACAAGCCTTACAGAACTATTTAACTCTAAATTAAATCATGTACATGTATAATATAAATAAATTTTTAAAACTAT